>NW_017683996.1:0-2523 GCF_001879085.1 Nicotiana attenuata
CATGGAGACCTTAGTGCCTATTGCATTTTCTGGTTTGCCTGAACGAATCTGGAAACCCATCACAGAGATTAGTTTGTTTTTCAAAGACTTGTGTTCTTCCACATTAAGGGAAGAAAACCTACAACGGATGGATCAAAACATTCGTGTAACTTCTACTAAGATGGAAAAGATATTTCCATGTGGATTTTTTGATGTGATGGAACACCTTCCAATCCACCTTGTACACGAGGCACGATTTGGAGGGCCTGTTCAATGCAGATGGATGTATCCCTTTGAGAGGTAATATTTTAGGTTTGATATAATTTTCTGCTTTAATTTAAACAAATTTTCTTCGCTAACCTGGAACTATGTAGGACAATTGGCAAATGCAAACAATTTGTTAAGCAAAGGAATAGGATTGAAGGATCTATATGCGAAGCTTATCTTGCGAAGGAAACTGCCCATTTTTGTTCTTATTATTTTGAGAGTAATGTGGCATGTGCTAGGAATAGGCCCAACAGGCACACGGTCGACCTTAGGAATGATCCATTATATCCGCCTATGTCCATATTCAATCAACCAGGCCGATGTTCTAAGGATGTTACAAAGAGAAGTTTGAGTGATATGGAGTACAAGTCAGCTACACTTCACGTGTTGCTAAATTGTCCTGAAGTTGTACCATATCTCAAGTAAGTATTGATTTAGTAGTTATCAAAATCTAAAAATTACTGTGATTACATCTCAATGCAACTACTAAAAATATTTGATGTGTCACAGTCACATTGTGGGTCAATTTGGCCATGATGCTGTATATACGAGATTTTATACGTGGTTCAAACAATTTGTAAGTTTCTCCTTAAAATACTCTAACACTATGTAGGTAAACAATGTTTGGAAGTTATGCTAACTTATGAATTTATTTAACGATTTGTAGGTAAATGATCCAAATAATGGTGTAAATCAATTTTTGAAAGATGTATCTTGGGGACCTGGGGTTGAGGTCACAACCATGTCTAAGTACGTTGTGAATGGTTATAAGTTTCATACAGAGGATTGCTCTAAAAATAAAAATAGCAACAACAGTGGAGTGTGGGTTCAAGGTGGTGATGGCAACCAAGATGGAGATATTGATTATTATGGTGTGCTCAAAGAAATAATAGAACTAGAATATACAGGTTGGCCAAATAAGAAATTGATACTCTTTAGATGCAAGTGGTTTGACCCACATCCAACAAGAGGTACAAGAGTACACAATCAATACAACATAATCGAGGTTAATCATACGAGGGAGTATGATCACTATGATCCTTTCATAATTGCACATAATGTTAGGCAAGTGTATTATGCTCCTTATCCATTGCGGCGGAATAAGGCTGATTGGTGGGTTGTAATAAAAACTAAGCCTGTGGGTAGGGTAGAAGTCGAGAATGTGTTAGATGTTGCATATCAAAACGATATCTCTAGTGTTCACCAAATAGTGGACGAAGTTTTAGAAAATGATTTGGAACATCCTGAACACATATTGGAAGAAGTTGATAAGGATGAAGTAAGAATTATAGAAAAAGAGGAAGAAGAATCAACTGATGAAGCTCAAACTAGTGAGGAAGAAGAATTCTCGGACGAGGAACTATACGTCGATCAGCTTCAAAAAGTTGGTTTCTTTAATAACTCATGTTATAGCTAGTTTCTTTATATGTTTCAATCTAACTTTGTATTATGTCATGCAGATGTCAGGCAAGGGTCGAGGTAACAGTGATCCTACTGGTTCTCGGGGTAGAGAAAAGCCTAGGAAACAAAAGAGGAGGGTAGAAGGTACTACTCAATCCGTTCCTGCCTCTTCACAGATGCCTGTGCCTGCACCTCCACCCCAGGGCTATTCTGAGCTGCCAGCGCATGTCCAGCCCTACACCTTCGTGCAGACGCCAGGTCTTTCTTCACAGGGCCATAGGACTGTACGACCTACATACAGTCCACCTGTCTCACATCCACATAGATCGCATCCATCAGCAGCTCATGGATCGCATCGATCCATGTCACATCCACATGGATCACAGCCATCCGTGTCACAGCCACTCGGGTCACAGCTATCTGTGTCTCATCCACTTGCGGCCCATACAGCTGTGTTGCACTCATAGGGCTCGCAGTCCCAGGGCTCGCAGCCATCTTCATTTGGGACTCCATCTATTGCAGGCCTTCGCCGGCGAGATACTAGCTCTGACCCCCCTACACCTTCCACACATGCCTCCGATGTACATGCTTCGGACAATGATGCTGCTAATGACGAGGAGGTGAATTATGATGAATATGGCAGGATCATCATAGTCCCTGAGGGTGACGGGTAAGAGTTATTTGTTATTTTAACTTTTTTTGTTTAGTACAGTTTTACTAAGATATTAATGTGTTTTTTTTAATAAAATTGCAGGTTCATCCCTAGTAATGTTACTACAAGGATCATCACCAAAGCCACCAGAAAGCTTTATGATGGTCCTTATGCGACTTGGAGTGAATTCCCATTCGCTCTCAAGGAGGCAATCTTCAATCAAT
>NW_017683996.1:3998-7980 GCF_001879085.1 Nicotiana attenuata
TTAAAGCATTTTTTTGTGATTTTATTTTTATAAAACAAGTAACTATCGATTAACCCTACCAATATAAAAGTAAGGCCTAAATGTCATGCGTGATATTTTTGGTAGTTTTTATGACTTAAACGTGCACAAGATAAAAATTCTACAAAATCCTATAAAATGGTAAATAATTAGAAAAAATCTATTTTCTTGAAATTTGTAGGAGTATCTCGTATAGGGCAAAAATCACGTGCTTACAATTGTTGTTGTTGTTGTTGTTGCTGTTGTTGGCATATTTGCCTATTTAGGATTTTGGTAAGCTGGCAGGTGGTGTAGCTGCCAAAAGAGGCAGTTCCTGCCAGCAATATACCAAGAAAAGCGACCAACTTTGGTCGCTATTTGGTCGCATTTCTATTAAAAAAATAATTTTCTGTGAAATAGCGACCAAGGTTGGTCGCTATTTAACCCAGATTCCCCAAGTAGCGACCAAGATTGGTCGCTATTTACCAAAAAAATAACAATTTCTGGAAATATGGCGACCAGAGTTGGTCGCTTATTAATAAATAAAAAAATTAATTCATGTATTTAGCGACCAAGTTTGGTCGCTTATTTAAAAAAATAATTAAAAAATTTATAGTATAGCGACCAACATTGGTCTCCATTTTCCAGAAATTGTAAAGGGCCAACTTTGGTCCCTAAGGTAAAGGGACCAGCTTAATATCGACCAGGCACGTTTGGTCGCTTTTTGGTCGCTTTTTTGCCAATAAGCGACCAACACTGGTCGCTTTTTGTGGTCATTTTTTTCCGGATTTCTAGTAGTGTAAAGGTCTTTTTACACTATATTTATCAGAAAATTTACCTATAATTAGATAATAAGAGACTTGATTGTATAAATATTTCGATACTGTCAATGTATAGAACTTAAACCCTTTTTAGCAGTTAGTATCACATCGTATAAACAATTGAAAAATTAACAAATGGAATTATATAGTTGTATCAAGAAAATGTACCCGTCAGTAACATTTCGCAAATCCCATCCAGATAAATTTGCAGCTTCAGTAAGTGCAGATGTCCATTTCTCCACCCTTTGAGCCCCAAATAATCGTTCCTTGTGTTTAGCCAAAGCTTCACCAAAGGACCCAGTTTGCTTGCGCACATGAGAAGGATCAAAATCATAGAATATAGGCAAAACCATCTGCTTTACAACCCTTCAGAAGGGTTAACCGGAATTTTTTTCCCACTTTTTTCTCGAAATTTCACAATTCTTATATTGTGACGACCCAAAGGGTCATCACCGGATTTCTCTCTTTTTCCGTGCTTCCGAGGCCTTGAAAACCTCACCTTTAGTTGCCTCGATTTGCGTGCGCAGTCCGGGCACGTAGCCGGAAAGATTATATGTTAAATTCTGTGAAAAATTTCAAAATGTGGCTTTAAAATGATTAAAGTTGACTTCGGTCAATATTTTTGGTAAACGGACCCGGACCCGTGATTCGACAGTCCCGGAGGGTCCGTAAAAAAATATGGGACTCGGACATATGCCCGGAGTCGAATTCCGAGGTCTAGAGCCCGGGAAAAGAATTTTTCTGTTTAATTATTTTTCTGAAATTATTAAGGAAAATGGAAATGAAAATTGATTAAAAGACTATGGTATCGGGCTCGTATTTTGGTTCCGACGTCCGGTACAGGTCTTAAATATGTGTTAAGCACTTTCTGTGAAGTTTGGTCGGAATCGGACGTCATTTGACGTATTTCGGACCTAATTATCTAAAGTTGGAAATTTATGAAGTTAGAAATGAAAAATGATGATTTTGAGGTTTGATTCCTCGTTTATGATGTTATTTTGGCGATTTAATCGCGTGGTTAAGTCCGTAGGATGTTGTTGAGCTAGTGTGTGTGTTTGGTTGGGAGCCCCGAGGGCTCGGGTGTGATTCGGATGTGTTTTGGGATGGTTTTAGCCTTAGAAATGTTGCAGATCTGCTGTCTGCTATTGTCCAGTTGTTTGTTCTATGCGATCGCATAGCTTCGTCCGCGATCGCATAGTGTAACTTGTTCAGGGGTCCATTTTTGTTGTATGCGATCGCGTAGATCTTTCTGCGATCGCATAGTGTTAAGTTGAGAAGTCCTTTCTTTTCCTCTACGCGATCGCATAGTTCCATTTGCGATCGCGATGCCCGACCTATTTCTTCTATGCGATTGCATTGTCCTTTCTGCGATCGCAATGGACAACCTTCCTATCCCTATGCGATCGCATGACTTTCTTCGCGATCGCATTGAGCATTTTCTGCCCAGTTATTTTTAAATTACAGAAACAGTAGCTTCGGGATTTAGTCCATATTTCACACGAACTCATCTTCTCCACAGCCCATAGGCGATCTTTAGAGCTTTTCTTCACCAAAGCTTCTTGGGTAAGTATTATCTAACTCGTTTTCTTCATTTTCTATCATCATTTATCAAATTCCTAGACCTAAAACATGTAATTTAGGGTGTAAATTAAGGGTTTTGGGTAGAGTTAGGTTTTGAGAATTTTGGGTGATTCAACCTCAATTTGGGGTCGAATCTTAAAACAAATTATATATTTGAACTCGTGGGGTTATGGGTGACTAGGTTTTGGTCCGAGCCTCGTGTTTGGACCATGTGGGCCCGGTGTCGAATTTTAGTATTTTTGGAAGAATGCTAGAAAACTCATTTCTAGACTATGGGATTATGTTGTTGAGCCCTAATTGATATTATTGAATTAATTATGCCTAGATATCATTGTTTCGGAGTCAGATTGTAGAGGAAAGGCGGTATTTGAGGATTGATTACTATTCTATACAGCGGTGTCTAGCATGACCGTGGGTCCTTGTTTGCACGTATTTCTGATATTTTTGAGACTCTTCTATGCTAATTGATGAATTCTACATAATGTGAAGGGTTTGAGGATTGGTTATGAATTGTAAATTCTTTGGAGCGTTGGCTCGAACATTAAAAATACTATTGAGTAAGAAATGAAAGAAATGAAAGAAATGGAAGAGATATGAACAATCCCTTGCCGGGATGGTGTTAGTATATTGATTATCTCCCTTGCCGGGATTTAGCTGTTTAATTGTGTTTTCCCTTGTCGGGACATTTCATATTATGTGTTTATTCCCTCGCCCGTTTGGTTGTGATTGTTGTTTGGGTGAGGAAGAGTGATAATGCACGAAGGGTCATTCCGTGCTATGTTTTGAATATATTTGCACGAAGGGTCATTCCGTGCTATGTTGATTATATTTGCACGAAGGGTCATTCCGTGCCATATTTTGATTATATTTGCACGAAGGGTCATTCCGTGCCATGTTTTGATTATTTATGCACGAAGGGACATTCCGTGCTCTGATTTGACTATAATTGCACGAAGGATCATTCTGTGCCATGAAATGAGAGTTATGTGAGGAAAAGCACGAAGGGTGATGCCGTGCATTCTATTTGATTGTTTTTGGTAAGAATGAGAGTAAAAGCACGAAGGTTGATGCCGTGCAACTGTTGATTCTCCTGTTTTTGTTAATTATTGTTATTGCCCTGTTTCTTACTTAAGTTGATGACTTTATATCCAGATTGTACTCCCCCATAGCATGCTTCCCTCCCTAGTTAACTGTTTAATTTCGGTATTCTTTCCTTTATTGCATATATATATATATTGAACAGCACAGGTTGACTTGGTAGTCCTGTCTAGCCTCGTCACTACTTCGCCGGGGTTAGGCCAGGCACTTACCAGCACATGGGGTCGGTTGTGCTGATGCTACACTTCTGTGCTTTTTGCACAGATTACGGTACCGGAGCAGCTCTTGGACCACAGCAGTAGTTGATCGGGAGCCCTCTTCAGTCCAGGGACTTACGAGGTAGCCTAGCTGGCGTTCGCAGGCCGAAGTCCCTTTCCATATTTTCTGTTTGTTTTCATTGTACCGAGACAGACATTATGTATTTTTCTATTCAGACTTGTTTGTAGCACTCTTTAGTAGTTCGTGAGATAGCGACTCCAGTCTGG
>NW_017683997.1:0-7978 GCF_001879085.1 Nicotiana attenuata
TGCCTTCCTAAATGGCTACTTAAAGGAAGAAGTGTTTGTGAAACAACTCCCAGGGTTGGAAAGCAAAGAATGTCCTGAACATGTGTACAAGCTGGACAAGGCTCTCTATGGACTCAAACAGGCACCAAGAGCATGGTATGAAAGACTGTCAAAGTTCCTACTGGAGCATGGGTATAAGAGAGGTAAAATAGATAGTACCTTATTCTTAAAGGAAAAAAGTAAGGACCTTCTTGTTGTACAAATTTATGTTGATGACATAATCTTTTGGGCCACAACTGACAAGCTAAGTAAAGATTTTGCAAAACTAATTGGAAATGAGTTTGAAATGAGCATGATGGGTGAGCATAACTTCTTCTTGGGGTTGCAGATCAAACAAAGCCAAAATGGAACCATGATTCATCAGCAGAAGTATACAAAAGAACTAATCAAGAAGTTTAAAATGGAGGATTCTAAAGAAATAGATACACCTATTGCAACTGCCACTAAATTAGATATTGATGAACCTGGTTCATCAGTTGATCAGAAGTTGTATAGGGGTATGATTGGTTCACTTTTGTATCTTACTGCCAGTAGACCTGACATTGTTTTCAGTGTAGGGCTATGTGCTCGTTTTTAGGCAAATCCAAAAGAGTCTCATTTGACAGCTGTCAAGAGGATATTGAGATATCTGAAAGGCACTACTGAATTGTGTCTTTGGTACCCTAAAGGTAGTAATTTCAATCTAGTAGGATATGCTGATGCTGATTATGCAGGTTTCCTAGTGGATAGAAAAAGCACCTCAGGTATGGCACACTTCCTTGGTTCATGTCTTGTATCATGGGCTACCAAGAAGCAAAATTCAGTAGCTCTATCTACTGCTGAAGCTGAGTATGTAGCTGCAGCTTCTTGTTGTGCTAAATTACTATGGATCAAACAATAATTGGTAGATTTTGGAATTGAAGTGGGATGCATACCAATATTTTGTGATAACACTAGTGCTATAAGTATGACAAAGAACCCTGTTCATCATAAAAGGACCAAGCACATAGATGTTAGACACCACTTCTTGAGAGATAATTATGAGAAAAGGTTTAATCTCAATAGAATTTTGTGCTACTGATAAACAAATAGCTGACATCTTCACCAAAGCACTGAATAGGGAAAACTTTGAAAGGAACAGGTTGGAATTAGGGATGATTAAGATCACCTAAAAAGGAACCAGTTCAGAATGCAATGAAAAAAATGAAAAAAAAATTCACATTTTTGGTTAGAAGTTCTGACTTTATGTAAATATCTAGACTAATTCTTACTCAGTCTCATACTCTAATCAGTATACTTGTGTTTATATTAATTCATTGATCTCTTACAAAGTTTTTTTCTATTCTGATATATGAGGCATAATCTAGAGAAGTTCTACTGGGAGAACCTGGTTCTTCAGAATATGCTCATGAGAAAAGGTCAGGTATGTTTCTATACTTTGCACTATTAGAAAAATAAATATTCCAATTATGAGCAGAAGTCCTACTCTAACCAAACTCCTATAAAATTAGAACCGTTGCGCATTGAACCAGTTTCATTCTCCTAGAATTCTAAAGGAAACGGGACTATTTTTTAAAACCAAGCGTCACCTATTTATCACTAAAAGACCGGAGTCTTAAAGGGATTAGACTCTTGATTGACCACTGCAAAAAGGCTGCTGCACTTTAAATACACTCCACATACTCCCAGTCTAGTCCATAACCGTCATTAAGCCTTAAACCTCAAATTATCATCCTTCTCTCTAAAATCTCCAAAAATCCCCAAAAATTCTCCAGAAATTCTTCACAATGACTACTCCTCAAGAAAATCCAGGAACTCCCCCACCAGTATCTCCTATCACACCCTCATCTGCACCTCCTAGCGACAATCCTAAACCAAGATTTCGCCGGTAGAAAATGTTGGCAAGAAAGACTGTGGCTACTGGTGCTCTGAGAACGGCTCTAAACGAAAAATTGAGAGCCAGCCAGAAAAAGGAGAGCTCTGAAAAGGAATCATCTGACTCGAGTTCTGAGTCTGAAGCATTTGTTTCTGCAAGCGATGGAGAAGAACGTGGGTCTTCTGACTCAGACAAGAATCAAGAAAACCCTAGGGAGGTAAATACATGCTATGTCTTTTCTGATGTAGTTGAGAAGGTGGACAATAGGTTTGTGTTGGTAGGTTCTGTGAGAGATGTAAGTGAGGGAGAGTCGAGTAGAAAGGGAAAGAAAAAGAAAGATAAAATTCTTGCTATTTGTGGAGGAACAGAGGAGAGTGGCAACAAGCCAGGGGGAAGTGAAACTGGGGAGGCTGCTGAAGGCCTTGTACACCTGAGTGAACAACAAGATGAACCTGGTTCATCTGTGGAAGAAACCTTAGCTGACATTCTGAAGAAGGTAGGGGAAAGTTATGATCCCAAGAAGCGCAAAGCTTCTTCTCAAAAGGCTCCAACTGCCTCTAAGCCAACAAAGAAGAGCAAGGTGTCATCTCCTAAGTCTACTGTCCCTCCAGTACCAAAGATGAAAGCTACTAGAAGCAGGGTAAAGCAAAGTGAGGCTGAGTTGCAGAAAGCCTTAGAGGCAAGCAAGAAAAAGAAGAAGGAAAAGCGAAAAGCTAAAGTTGTGGAAAGTTCTGTGGCTGCAGAAGAAGAGGAGGAGGAGATGGAATTGGTCCATCAGGAAAGAGGTACAATTGAGGAGGTTCCCACTCCTACACCAAAAAGATCCAAGACTTCTACAAAGAAGTCTTCAGAACCTGTATCTGCTGAACCCTCTCCGGCTAAAAGAACCAGGTCTGCAGTCAAAGGAAAACAAGTGAAAGTTCCTGAAGAAGAAAAATCATGGAGTGGAGAGGAAGAAGAAGAGGAATCTGAAAAAGAACAGGACAGATTTATCCTTTTTGGCAGGAGAAAAATACTGAAAGGAAGAATTCTGAAAGATCTGGAGGAGCCAGGCATGAAAAGATTGGTTGATGCCCTGGATGCACAGGGGTGGAAGGACATGGTTCTTCAACTAGATGGCAGGCTGGCAAGGAAAGAGCTGATCGAGTTTATGGCAAATGCCACTGTGGTGAATGGGGTTGTTACAAGTGTGGTGAGGGGAGTAGAGGTGCAGTTTGATGCACCTAAATTGGGCAGAATTCTAGACATACCCTGTGAGGGCTATGATGACTATACTAGGCAAAGGTGGCCTTGTCTAGATTCTCTCCCTTCTGCTCTCCAAATCACCAGAAATTTCTGTGATACCAAGTTTGCTGAAGAAGTGCCTGAGGCTAGGTTTGTGCAAAAGAGTGAGATGAAGCCTGAGCACAAGGTGCTCTTTGAGTTTGTGAACAAGTGTTTGCTGCCCAGACAGGAGAGAAGGCACACTGCGAATTATATGGACCTGGTCCTTCTGGAGTGTCTTGTGAGAGGAAAGCAGATTAACTGGCATGCTTTCATTGTCAAGCTGCTGGATAGAGTCATCAATGGCTCCAAGGCTCATGCCACACCTTATGGGTTTATACTGACAACCGTCTTGGCCAAGTTAGATGTGCCATTGAAAAAGTGGGAGATGGCCTCCAGCAAAGAGCACTTTGGAATCAAAACTCTGCAGGCTTGTGACTATCTGCTAAGTGTAACCCTAGTTGAACCTGGTTCATCCTTGAAGACTCCTGTGAATAGCAAAGTTAGGGCATTGGTTCTAGAGTGTGAAACAAAAGATGCGGAAATTGCTAGGCTCCAGGCTCGCATTACTGAACTAGAAAGTGAAAGAAATGGCCTCAAAGCTGAGCTAGCAGAGGAAAAGGAAAAGAGTGAAGGGATTCTCCAAACAATGCTTAATCTTCTTCAATCCCAACCCTCTAGTTCCTCCAAGCCCTAGAACCAGTTTAGAAACTCCCTCAGTGACCCAGATTCGGGACTTTTCTGTTTTTTTTGCTGATGGTTGGATGTTTGTTTTTCTTTTTGTGGTCTGTTTGGTAGAAACACTTCCTAATCAATGACAATGTGCTTTGTTTTCTCTTGTTCTATGAAACTTCTGATCTTAATAGCTAAATTTCTTGTGAAGTTGATTATTGATTAACTGAATCATGTTTTCACTTGCAGTTGCCCCAGTGGCCATGAGTAAAAATTAACATCTGGGATTCATATAATATGCAACTTTCCGATGATGCCAAAAGGGGGAAGAGATATTGTGCTTTACTTTGTATTCTGAAATAAAGTTATATTTATAACCTGATTAAACCTGGTCCTTAATGATAAGTTAAATTACTGTGTGATAATTAAGCTGAGTTCCACAGGGTCTCTGATCAATAAAAGCATAGAGTTCGTCATCATCAAAAAGGGAGAATTTGTTGGCGCAAGTTCAGATGAAGTTTTGAAGATTGACAAAATGAACTTAGTCATGAACCAGGTCCATCATATGAGACAGACACAGTGTTGATATACGTATACACGTGACATACGTGTGAAGATAAGTCTCAAGGGTTAGCAATAATATCTTCTGAGGTGATTGAAAAGGTTGCATAGGATAAGGAGTTGAAGTCTCCTTATGTGAAGAGAACTACATCCGGAAAAAGAATAAGGATTGGAGTTTGAATTGTTCTAGGACTCAAATTTGATGAAGGATCAGCAATTCGAGTTTTAATCAAACTCTACTCTATAAATAATAATGATTGTTCTCTTTTACAGGGTAGCACACAAACGCAGAAGTGAAACTAAATTGAAGAGCAAAATAGTAAGGCTTTTTGCAAGCAATTTACGTGAGATTCAAGTGTGCAAACCTGAAGCTACTTGGACAAGATAGAAGAACCAATTCCATTGTGTCTTTCTTTTATTCTAGTTCAATTGTAGTAGGTGTTTTAAAATCGTACCTTTCAGCTTTCATAGAAGCAATTGTATTAGGTACTTTGAGTATTCAAGTTAGAGTTAACTTGAAAGTGTCGCAGCAGTTGAGGCTGTGTGCCACACTGGGATTAGAGTTTAATCCTTAGGTTTACAAGAGTTTTGTAAATGCTGTTTTGGCTCAGTGATTTTAGTGGAAGTTTGGGAAAATCCTACTGAGTAGTAGGTCGTGATTTTTTCACCTTTTGAGCCAGGTGTTTTCATCGTAAAAATCTCTGTGTTCTTTATTTTACGCACTCTTAATTTCGCAAACAGTCTTAATAAGTACATCTAGAAGAACCAGGTTCTTCTAGTGCGAAAATTAGGTACCACACAAATCAACCCCCCTCTTGTGTGGTATTGACGTCTAGAACATCACATGGAGAAGGTTTTGTTGGGGAAGATGATGAAGAACAGCGCAGAGAAGAACGACTGAAGACGACGACTAAGGGACTAATTAGGATTTAGTGACCAGTTTGTTAATTGATATAATTTCTAATATTTTGCCACGTTAGTTATTGAGATAAGTATTACAAATATTATGTTCAAAAGTTTTAAGTTTATAAAAATTAGACTTTTAATAGTACCAAAATAATTAGAGTTTTAATCAAAATAATAAATAATTATTTAATTCTAAATTAACTTTTCTTTTTTAATGCTTCAAAGGCACACATTAACCTAATAATACTATATATAAATATTTTTTTCCAATAGAAAAGAGGATAATTTCTAAATTAATTATTAGCATATTAATTTTTTTACAAATTATGGTCGCGCGAAGCCCAGAAAAATTTATAAATTGTACATAAGAAAATTAACCTTTTTGTTCTCCATTATATGCTATTTGACACATATTGTAAGGGTAATTAATAAGACATTACGATATATTTAGTTCTCAAACAATCACATTAACAGATCAAACGTGTTAGACATTTATTTCATTTTATTAGTATAAGTTTTATATAACGAATTGCACAAAGTTTAATCACATATTTCTTCGGTACTACAACTTAATCTATCCAGTTAACCACTAGTAAGACATTACGATATGTTTAGTTCTCAAACAATCACACTAACCAATCAAACGTGTTAGACATTTATTTCATTTTATTAGTATAAGTTTTATATAACGAATTGCACAAAGTTTAATCACATATTTCTTCGGTACTACAACTTAACTTTATCCAGTTAACCATTAATAAGACATTACGATATATGTAGTTCTCAAACAATCACATTAACCAATCAAAGATGTTAGACACTGTCACGACCCCAACCCCGGTCGTGATGGCGCCCAACACATTGCTAGGCAAGCCCGACCAATTACATAACCTTGACCAATTATACCATTCATGAATTTATTTAACACAGGCAAATTACTAAGTCATAATACTGAATATTTGAAATAAAGTGCAAACATGCGGAAATTCCCAAGTATAAATACTACTACACAGCCCGAGAATCCGGTGTCACAAGTCTGAGCCTCTAACATACGAGTGTCAACCTACTACATAATAGTCTAAAGAAATGCGGAATAAAATAAATAGGATAGATGGGAAGATCAGGACTGCGGACGTCATGCAGCTACCTTGATGCTTCTGGATACGATGCTCGACAGAAAAAGTCTCACTCAGCCTCAGTGGGTGCACCTGAATCTGCACACGAGGTGCAGGGAGTAAAGTGAGTACTTCCAACTCAGTGAGTAATAAACATAAATAAAGACTGAGAATAAGAAATCCTGAATAGGCACAAAGTAATTCTATAAATACAGAAACTTGAACCTAGCAGCATAAAATCCAGTGAAATAGAGAAAACAATTACAGAAAATATCACAGCAGATAAGTAAATGAATGAAAATTAATAGTATGCAATGCAACACATAAACCGGTACTCTCCAGTACCCGCTGCGGCGTGCAGCCCGCTCCATTTATTTATCGTCGACGGTGCTCACTGGGGGTGTGCAGACTCTGGGAGGGGCCCCTTACGGCCCAAGCGCAATAATAAGCCATCTCGTGGCATCAACTAGGCCCTCGGCCTCATATCAATATCAATATCATACCGCTGCGGCGTGCAGCCCGATCCCATGCCCAGTCCAAAAATCACATAAGCCTCTCGGGAAAACCAAAATATAGAAATATTCAGCCCAAACTTCAGTTAAAAATATTAATTAAGTTTCAAGTTAAGAAAATGGGGTATTAAACACCAGGACTGAGTTCAATGATATGCAAAAATGGTAAGAAACTAATAATAATAATCCCTGAAGGATTTAAATCATTTGGCACGAAGCCCAAACATAGCAATTAGTTCAGTTAAAATGATAATGAGGGAATTTTAGTCAAATATACAGTATATTCATCTATCGGGACGGACCAAGTCACAATCCCCAACGGTGCTCTACCCCACGCTCGCTACCCGGCGTGCAAGTCACCTCAATATAGCACTACAATGTGCAAATTCGGGGTTTCAAACCCTCAGAACAGCATTTACATCTATTACTCACCTCAAGCCGGCCAAAGTCCTAGCTCGCTATGCCCTTGCCTTTCGAATTGACCTCCTCGTGTACCGAATCTGATCAAAACCACAACGAATACATCACAATATGCTAATGGGACAATACCCAA
This sequence comes from Nicotiana attenuata, assembly GCF_001879085.1. NCBI lineage: Eukaryota > Viridiplantae > Streptophyta > Magnoliopsida > Solanales > Solanaceae > Nicotiana > Nicotiana attenuata. Next base: position 7,477 of record NW_017683997.1, read on the forward strand.
TCGAAAACAATCAAAAATAGCTAAAATCTCGAAATTAGCAAAAACCCGAGCCCCGGCCCCACTTCTCGAAAATCAGAAAATTTACCATCAACGGATTCCTTATCTCGCCAGGAGTCTATACATATGAAGAACACCAAAATCGGAGTCCAAATGACCCCTCAAATCCCCATTTTAGCTCTCTTAAGTTTCAAGCCCTAACCACCATTTTTAACTTTTGATTCCTTAATTTTTCAGTCTTAATTCATGTATTTGTACCATAAAATCGTGTTTTAGACTCAAAAATTCTTACCTCAATGAAGTCCCTTGATCTCTCTCTTCCAACTCACCCAAATTCTCCAAGTCCGAAGTGGAAATTATGAAACCCTTTGAAATTTCGCGAAGGAGAAATAAAATTTTACTGACCAGTTATTTCCGCATCTGCGGCTCCTTAGCCGCATCTGCGACTTCCGCTTTTGCGGTTACAGTCGCTTCTGCGGACCAACCGCTTCTGCGGTGACGCATC
>NW_017683998.1:0-3708 GCF_001879085.1 Nicotiana attenuata
ATTCTCCTTGGCCAATTGTTTTCTCTCCCCTTCATCAGCCGCGGCTTGCAAGCTATTTTCAAATCGGAGGTCTTGGACCTGTTTTTCCAACGCTCCTATGCGGGCCCTGTACTCGTTTTCTTTAGCTAACCAATCCCATTGTTCTTGTGATGAATCAACAAATTCCTGGATGTGAGGTCTTTTGGCCGGTCTTCCGAATGCAACGTCCCTTCTATACCAAGCCTGATAATCAGGTGACACCTCTCCTTTGGCTCGATCCCGGACACAAGTGTTTGCCGCCAAATATTGACATTCGCTCCAGACTTGGCGGACCACAGCTTCAGGAAACTGGCCATCGGGGCCAATCTCAACCACTTGCAAACTAAGATCATCATCCTTGGGTATTATCTGGCATCTCCCCAGTTGCCTCAACACTCGATACGGTGCGTACGGCTGAATGCTTCTAAGCCCCATCAGAAGAAAATGGGGTCGGGCTGCCGGCATATATACGACTTCATCAACGGGTAACCATCCCAGTGTCCACTCTATCTGGCTAGCCGTGAGGGACCGAAAATATGTTGTCCATCCCGTGACTCCTTCCGGCAATTTGGCTCCTTTAGTCCTTGTGTAAAATTCTTCTATGCATATTTTTTCTGGAGACCCATAGCTCAAGAACTGAGGGCGATGACACAGATGCTCAATCATCCACATTTGTAATAATAAGTTGCACCCCTTGAAGAAAGTTTCCCCGGCTTTGCAAGCTGTAAGAGCACGGAAGATGTCGGCCAATATCATAGGTGCAAGTGTACTTTTGGCTTGAGTGATTAATGTACTGACAACCCCAGCTATTTTTATATCAATGTTCCCATCCTTCCTTGGGAATATTAAAAGCCCCAAGAAAGCCACCATAAAAGCGAAACATCGATGCTCCTCCCACTTCTGGCGGTTTCCTTTGCTACATATCTTACTTTCTGGGTTGTTAAACCCCCCGATATGACCATAGCGATGATATATGAAGCTTAGAGTACAAAATCCATTTGCCAGGTCTGGGTTATGGACGGCCCTGACTATTTTCAAGGAGTCTAAAAACTTGTGTACAGCTACAACTCTGGGAGCAACCAAGTATTTGTGCCTCAATGGAACCTCATCCTTTCCAATGTAGCCAGCTATTTCCTCCAATGTCGGGGTAAGCTCAAAATCCGAAAAATGGAACACATTATGTGCTGGGTCCCAACATGTAACCAGTGCTCTAATAATATCTCCCCGAGGCGCAATATCAAGCAGACCGGTAAGCCCTTTCAAATATTTCTTGACCGCATCTTGCCCTTCTTTGCCCAAATCATTCCACCATAAACGCAACTCCAAAGGGATTTTATGCATGATTGAAAAGGGTTCATTTTGAGTCGTGCTCATCCTGCACATTTATTAAGGTGATTTAATAACTTATTTGACCTAAAAAGGAAAGCAAATAACACTATTTTTGTTCAAATTTCCAATTTTAGAACGGCCGGTTTGGCAGTTACGGCCTTTCAGCACTTCGTGAAGCAGATTTTAAGGCTGTGCCTGCTGGCCGTCAAATGACTCAAGATGGCCGTTTTTGCACAAATAGCCTTCCGGGGCCCGTTTGGGGACATTCGGCTATTTTGGCAGAACGGCATCACCTGATTTATTTATAACAAAAACAAAACAAAATTAACATTTTTTGGTTATTTTTGCAAAAGGGGAGGTTGGACCCGATGAGGGTTGCCTACGTATCTCACATCCGGTGAGAATCAAACCAGCGTAGTTCGGTCAAACAAATCTAACTATTTTGAAACCGCCCCTAATTTGAAAAATAACCTAATTTGAAGGGAGTGGTTTTTCAGAAAGCAAGATCCTTTTTATATTTTCTTTTTTTAGTGGCAAATAAAACGAACTAATTTGAAAATAAAGCTCTTTTTGTTTTTCTTTTCCACTAGCTAACAAAACGAACTACTTCCCTTCTTTTTTCTTTTATTTTCTAAAAATCCGGCAGCATTTCGGCACTACTTGGCTATTGATTTTTTTTAGCATAGGTAATCAATTCTCCACACCGCTATTTCTCTTTTTCTCCTTCTCTTTTTTTTTTTTAATAATATAACCCAGATATTCAAAGCCGGTCAACATGCGAGTCCAAAATAGGTAACAAGTAGGATGCATCAGGATGGTCCATTATTCCGGGTACACCTGTCCTAGACGGACCCAACCCCTGTGTTGAGTCCCCTAAGTCAAAATGCACGTGATGCAGATAAGCGTTCCTACTAGAGATCCGGCATGAAGTCAAGTTCTTCTAGGTTCAAAACCTGGGTATAGGTTCTAGACTGTGTACCCGAGCGGACAACTCGAGTCGAGGAGGGGGCTACGTACCGGGAACCAAAAGGCCATCCGGCTTATTAACTTGTCCGGCCTCTTTCTTATTTCAGGGTATTGACACTAACAGAATAGGGAGTCTCAACCAGTAAGCACATCCCCGGAGGTAAGAAGAGAAGGGTTTCGACACAGTTTATATACAATTCAAATAATATCAAAGCGGTAAAGCATTTAGCACATTTAGCAGGAAAACATGTAGGAAAATCAGATAAAGCCAAATACAACAATATATCTAAGCTCGAATTCTGAACCCTGAACCAGAGATTCTGGGTTCGTTCCCCAGCAGAGTCGCCAGAGCTGTCACACCTCCTTTTTATTTACTACACCCCGCAAAGGGTGTATAGGAGTTTTTCCACTTAAAGGAAAATCGGAACGGGATTTATTATTAAAACTCAGAGTCGCCACTTGGGAGATTAATGGTGTCCCAAGTCACCGGTTGAATCCCGAACCGAGGAAATTATGACTCTGTTAACAGTCAGCGAACCAGAAATCCGAGTAAGGAATTCTGTTAACCCGGGAGAAGGTGTTAGGCATTCCCGGGTTCCGTGGTTCTAGCACGGTCGCTCAACTGTCATATTTGGCTTACTTGTTTGATTTTAGTACATGTTTTAATCTATGTGCCTTTAACTTTGAACGCTTTTATTCTTATTAATTTAGAGAGTTGCAACGTCGTGAAAATGCGCCTCAAACCACGTCGCACCAGTGCACCCGTGAGTGTTAACACATTTCAACTTCGTTGAGATTTGGATTTGGGTCACATAAATGTGCACCCGAATTTTGGAAGGTAATTTTATTAAAATCGTGTGCCTAAAGAGACTATTGCGTTATTATCTTTGGGGAAGGCTATGGAATTCACTAACAACCCATCCCGAAGTCTAGGTATTTTAGTATAAACATTTATCGAGGGCCCCGCAATTTTACATTGTATCCGGTGAGGCTCATCCCGTTTTATTATTTAAAAGGGTAAACCTAAAGTAACTACAATTTTCTATTCGATTTGTTAATAATAAAAGAAAAGTCCTAATTAATTCATTATTGGATCAAAGCACACCAAATGATAATTCTGCGATAAGGCCAACCACAGGGCTCCGAGATAGCCCGACAGAGGAGAATCGTACCCAAGTCTACACCAAAATTTGGCCAATTACAGACTTTGGCCCAGGCCCAAACGAACATTGAAATCTGATCCGAGCCTGGGCCACTCGCTTAAATCACTAAGGCCCAAAGCAACAAAACAAGGCTGTTGAGCCTTGAGTTCACCGGCAACACTTGTACCAAACAGAATTACGATTTAAACTTACTGCGATTACAATTATTTCACAATGGTGTGGCTGGAATCCA
>NW_017683998.1:4731-7977 GCF_001879085.1 Nicotiana attenuata
CTATTATAGTGAACTTAAGATCCAATTTCAGACTTTTCTTTACCCCCTTAGTCCCTATTCAATTTCAGTGCCTACCCATTTATTTTCTGACTTGTTACACAAGTAACTCCCTTAAGTTTATTAGAACCTACACTATAGTCCATCCTAGAAGGTTCTATGCCCATTACAATTCCTATTCCACCCTTACTTTACTTCAACAATTACCAATCTTAGTGAAACTACCCTTTTCCATGCCTATACTACCCCTTGAACCCTCTTGGAATTACTGAGCTAAACCAGACCATCCTAAACTAAAAACTTTACAATGCTAAACACTGAATTAAGGTATTATTAATGATGACAACTGATTAAACGGGACTAGCTGACCAGATTAACTCAAACAAGAACAAAAATTACAACCAACGAATCCTAACAGAATTGATCAAGATGACTAATGAATCATAAACTAAAAGCAAGCACTTAGCAGGACAGATTCAAAACGAAAAGAAATTAAAACTAAAACCTAAGGTTTAACAGAGCAGGATTAAATTGAGCCAACAAAATTAAGCTAAATCTAAAAACAATTACAAGAACGAGATGAAAATATACACTTAGTCAAAGACAGAATCAACACTTACTGATCATTCGACTGACTATGGGATGAATTCCAACTGGCCATTTGTTGTTTGAATCCTCCGGGATTCTTGACACGTAACATCCCTAATCGTGTGTTTTCATAAGAACACACATGATTAGGGAAATTACGGTCCGAAATCCCCAAGATTTTCTGAGTTAGAGGTTCTGCCGGAAATTGAGAGTTTTAAAATTCGTAACGTTCCGGGCAGATTCGAGACTAATGGCTATGGGGGTTGGATAGAGGAGACTCAGATGAACCTAGGGTATCAATTTGGGATAATTTGGCATACTTTGGGTTTTGGCCGGAAAATTCAACCCGATATTCGAGATGTTCTGGTCGGATTTGAAGGGCGAGGCTTAAGGGGTTTGAAAGAGGAGGTGATGGCGGTTGAGTAGTGTTAATTTGGGGTGGTTTGGACAAGGTTGTGTCATGGCCGGAAAATTCGATCCAATATTCGAGAGGTTTGGCTAGGAATTGAGGGATGATATTTGGGGATTTGGAAAGAGGAGGAGACAGTGGTTCCAGGGTGTAATTTTGGAGGTCATCGGAGCTTCGCCGCCGGCGGCGGCGATTTCCGGCCGGCGGCGGACGGCAGAGGGACAGTGGGGCTAGGGCGGAGGAGGGTGGCCGGCACCGGCGTTACAGGGGACGGGTTGGTACGAGGAAGAGGAGTTATGTTTTGATTTTTTGTGTATAATTCGGACAGTTTTATTCCATTTTGAGAGTTAATCGTGGCCATTGGATTTGGGGAAATAGACGGTCGTGATTAAACGACGTCAAAACGGCATCGTTTTGAACGTGAGGCAATTGGACCGGGCAGGGTGTTTGGGCCTGGACGTGGGAATTGTTTGGGCTACCTGATTTTGGCCCAAATTTGGTCTTTACTCAAGACCATTTTGAATTTTTCTCTTTTTCTTTTCCCCTTTTTTTTTTGTATTTTTTGTATTTATTTATTATTATTTTTTGATTTTATAAAATGCTAAAACAAAGCACAGGCCTAATTACACTATTTAACTCCTAGAATTACTTATAACTCTATTTAAAACAAATGCAATAATTAATAATGCAATGAACTATTTTCTTGCAATTTTCTTTATATTCTATTCTAAAACTAATTAATACTAAAACTGTGAAATTAAATCCCTAAATGCCAATGCATATTTTTGGTATTTTTCATATGGATTAAAATGCACAAATGAAAAATGCAACAATTACCAAAGAATGCCACAAAATTCACAAAAAATACTAGAAAAAATTGTTTTGTTTGAAATTTTGGGAATTACTGCTTAGGGCAAAAATCACGTGCTCACAATCACTTGTTTTAAATTAAATTATGTGCTTCCGATGCCTTGAAAACCTCATTTAGAGTCACCTCGAATTGCGTGCGCAGTCTGGGCGCGTAGTCGGAAAGCTTAAATATGAAAATCTATGAAAAGTTATAAAATTTGGTTATAAAATGAGCAAATTTGACTTCGGTCAAAGTTTTGGGTAAACTGACCCGGACCCGTGATTTGACGGTCCCGGAGGGTCTGTAGGAAAATATGGGACTTGGGCGTATGCCCGGAATCGAATTCCGAGGTCCAGAGCCCGAGAAATGAATTTTTAAAGGAAATTATTTTCTGAAATTGTTTAAGGAAATTTGAAATGAAATTTGATTAGAACGTGTTGGTATCAGGCCCGTATTTTGGTTCAGGCGCGCGGTACAGGTCTTATATATGATTTAGGATGTTTTTGTAAAGTTTGGTGAAAAACGGACGCCGTTTGACGTGATTCGGGCCTAAATTGCTAAATTTGATACTTGATGAAGTTTGAGGAAAAAGTTCTTGATTTTGAGGTTTGATTCATTGTTATTGAGGTTATTTTGGCAATTTGATCGCACAGATAAGTTCGTATGATGTTGTTGAGTTAGTACATGTGTTTGGTTAGGAGCCCCGAGGGCTCGGGTGTGTTTCGGGAAGTTTTTGACTTAGAAAATGTTGCAGGTTTTTCAGCTGTTGGGTTCCTGATGGGTTCTTCTTCGCGTTCGCGGGAGTACCTACGCGAACGCGAAGTGCAAATTTTGGTGGAGGGAAAATCCTTCTACGTGAACGCGTAGCTCAGGTCGCGAACGCGAAGCAATGGGGGTTTATACCTTCGCGAACACGGTCCTAGCCACGCGAACGCGAAGGCCAAAGTGGGCCTGGGCACGGGGGGGGGGGGGGTAATTACCCTACGCGAACGCGACCCATTGGACGCGAACGCGAGGGCTCGAGGGGATCCTTCTCCACGAACGCGAGCCCATTTACGCGAACGCGAAGGCCTAATCAGCCTTACCCATCGCGAACGCGACGGGTATGTCGCGATCGCGAAGGGCAATTTTGCCCAGTGATTTTAAAAGACCCAAAACAGTACACTTACGGGATTTTATCAAAATTTCACAAACCCCTTCTTCTCCAAAGCTCTTAGGCGAATTTTTGAAGCATTTCTTCATCAAAACTTTTTGGGTAAGTAATCTTTAACTTGTTTTCTTCATTTTTCATTAACACCCATTAGACTTCTAGGCCTAAATCATGTGAATAAGGGTAGGAAATTAGGGATTTGGGTAGAACTAGGGCTTTTTGAATAATTGTGATTTAGACCTCGTTTTGGGG
>NW_017683999.1:0-2297 GCF_001879085.1 Nicotiana attenuata
GATAACTCAGGCTTGTGTAGGATACTTCTCAAGGGGAAGGTCGTCACTACCTTTATGGGGTGGCATTGGAAATAGGGTCGGAGCTTCCGCGAAGCTACGACCAATGCCAAAGCTAATTTTTCAAGGTGTGGATACCGTGTTTCGGCGTCCACTAAGGTTTTGCTAATATAGTAAATAGGAGATTGCGTACCTTCATTTTCACGAACTAGGACTGCGCTGACGGCGACCTCTGATACGGCCAAATATACCAGCAGTGGCTCGCCTGGATTTGCTTTGGCTAGCAGTGGCGGTGAAGATAGGTACGCTTTCAATTTCCTTAGGGCCTCGACGCATTCCTCATTCCACTGTAACCCTTTGTCCTTTCTCAGCACATTAAAAAACTTATGGCATCTGTCGGAGGACCGTGAGATGAACCTAGACAAGGCGACTATTCGCCCCGTCAACTTTTGCACCTGCTTTTTGCTGTTCAGTATTTCGGGTATCGCGTCTATCGCCTTGATCTGATCTGGATTGACTTCGTATACCTCGTTTTGACTACGAACGTAAACCTAAGTAACTTTCCTGATCGCACCGCCGAAGGCGCACTTTCGTCGGGTTCTAGTTTCACTCCCGTATCTTCTCAATATCTCGAAGGTTTCTTTCAGATGGTCGATGTGGTCCTCTTTTCTTGCCGACTTTACCAGCATGTCGTTGATATAGACTTCCATAGTCTTACCGAGCTGCTCTTTGAACATTCTGGTGACCAGTCTCTGGTACGTAGCCCCTGCATTTTTGAGCCCGAAGGGCATTACCTTGTAGCAGTAAGTCCCTTGGTGGGTGATGAAAGTTGTCTTCTCTTGGTCCTCCTCGGCCATCATGATTTGATTGTAGCCGGAGTAGGCGTCTAGGAAGCTCAATAGTTCATGTCCTGCAGTGGCGTCGATCAGTTGGTCGATGTGGGGTAGTGGGAATGAATCCTTTGGGCATGCCTTGTTTAGATCAGTGAAATCCACACACATTCTCCACTTCCCGTTTTTCTTTTTGACCATGACAACATTGGCGACCCACTCGGGGTACTTTGATTCTCTGATGGAGCTGTTGGCCAGTAGCTCGTCTACTTCCTTACTGACCGCTTCATTGATAGCGGCGTTGAATTTCCTCCTTATCTGTCGCACGGGCGGATGTAGTGGATCGACATTCAGCTTGTGGGTGGCGATGTCTCGCGGGATTCCCGGCATATCTGAATGGGAAAAGGCGAACAAATCTGCATGGTTAGTTAAGAATTCACAATACTTACTTGGGTTGGCGAGACCTTGCCCGATATAGGCTTTCTTCGTAAGATCGGTTTCGTCCAATTGGACTGGGTTGAGATCTTCGACCGTTGCTTTACAAGCTTCCACGACGTCGGGGTCTTTGATGGCGTCCGTTGTCGGGTTGACCTTAGTCCCCGACACGGCTAATTGCTATGCCTCCTTGCTCGCCCCCTTTAGCTGTTGGGTGTGGGCGCAGTCTTGGGCTATTTTGTAGCATTCTTGTGCGGTGCGTGGCTCGCCTCGAATACTGAATACTCCCCATGGGGTAGGGAATTTGATCACTTGGTAGAGGCTCGAAGGGACCGCTCGCATGGCGTGTATCCACGGGCGTCCTATGATGACGTTGTACGCCATTTCTTGGTTCATCATGTGGAAAGTTGTTTTCAGCGTGACTCCTCCCGCTAAGACGGGTAGTGCTATTTCTCCGGATGTCCGTTCCACTGCATTGTTAAAACCGGTTAGTGTTATGCAGCGCGGTATTACCCTATCCTCGAGTCCCATTTGTACGAGGACCCTTGGGTGGATAATACAGGCGCCACTTCCGTCATCGATCATGACTCTTTTAACATCCGTATCAGCGATATGTAAAGTGATAACTAAAGCATCATAATGAGGGAAAGACAAACCGTCGGCATCAGACTTATCGAAGGTGATACTATCTTCGAAGTCGTCATACCGTTCATGGGCTATGGTCCGCTTTAGTCTGTGTGTGGTGGCGAGCTTGACGTGATTGATCACTGACTCGTCGCCGCCTCCGACGATCATGTTTATCGTGCGCGTTGGGGAAGGTGGCTTCGGTGGCCCGTGGGGTTGTTCCCGTCCGCGTGCACAGTTGATTTTCCCTTTGTCACTGAGTAACTCCCTCAGGTATCCCTGGTTCAGCATCCTGACCACCTCTTGCCGTAGGCCTATGCAGTCTTCGGTTTTGTGTCCTCGTTCCTGATGGAACTCACATAGGGCGTTTGATTTCCTTGTGGCAGGGTCTGATTTCATCTTCTGCGGCCA
>NW_017683999.1:5292-7976 GCF_001879085.1 Nicotiana attenuata
GAATTGTTTCGCCCGTGGGGACCTCGAGAACGAGTCCCAGTCCCGATCCCGAGGCGTTAGCGGCGCCATCAGTGTAAAGAGTCCATAGGTCGGCATTGGAGGGGGCACGGCGTGCCTCCAATTCCGCCTCTGGTAGTATCTCTGCGCTGAAGTCGGCTATGAAGTCGGCAAGTACTTGCGACTTGATGGCATTTCTTGGATGATATGAGATATCGTGCTCACTGAGCTCTATGGCCCATCGGGCGAGTCTGCCTGATAACTCAGGCTTATGCAGGATACTTCTCAAGGGGAAGGTCGTCACTACCTTTATGGGGTGGCATTGGAAATAGGGTCAGAGCTTCCGTGAAGCTACGACCAATGCCAAAGCTAATTTTTCAAGGTGTGGATATCGTGTTTCGGCGTCCACTAAGGTTTTGCTAATATAGTAAATAGGAGATTGCGTACCTTCATTTTCACGAACTAGGACTGCGCTGACGGCGACCTCTGATACGGCCAAATATACCAGCAGTGGCTCGCCTGGATTTGCTTTGGCCAGCAGTGGCGGTGAAGATAGGTACGTTTTCAATTTCCTTATCGCCTCGACGCATTCCTCATTCCATTGTAACCCTTTGTCCTTTCTCAGCACATTAAAAAACATATGGCATCTGTCGGAGGACCGTGAGATGAACCTAGACAAGGCGGCTATTCGCCCCGTCAACTTTTGCACCTGCTTTTTGCTATTCAGTATCTCGGGTATCGCGTCTATCGCCTTGATCTGATCTGGATTGACTTCGATACCTCGTTGTGATACGAGAAACCCTAAGAATTTTCCTGATGACACGCCGAAGGCGCATTTCTCGGGGTTCAGTTTCATCCCGTATCTTCTCAATATCTCGAAGGTTTCTTTCAGATGGTCGATGTGGTCCTCTTTTCTTGCCGACTTTACCAGCATGTCGTCGATATAGACTTCCATAGTCTTACCGAGCTGCTCTTTGAACATTCTGGTGACCAGTCTCTGGTACATAGCCCCTGCATTCTTGAGCCCGAAGGGCATTACCTTGTAGCAGTAAGTCCCTTGGTGGGTGATGAAAGTTGTCTTCTCTTGGTCCTCCTCGGCCATCATGATTTGATTGTAGCCGGAGTAGGCGTCTAGGAAGCTCAGTAGTTCATGTCCTGCAGTGGCGTCGATCAGTTGGTCGATGTGGGGTAGCGGGAATGAATCCTTTGGGCATGCCTTGTTCACATCAGTGAAATCCACGCACATTCTCCACTTCCCGTTTTTCTTTTTGACCATGAAAACATTGGCGACCCACTCGGGGTACTTTGATTCTCTGATGGAGCCATTGGCCAGTAGCTCATCTACTTCTTTACTGACCGCTTCATTGATAGCGGCGTTGAATTTTCTCCTCATCTGTCGCACGGGCGGATGTAGTGGATCGACATTCAACTTGTGGGTGGCGATGTCTCGCGGGATTCCCGGCATATCTGAATGGGAAAAGGCGAACAAATCTGCATGGTTAGTTAAGAATTCACAATACTTACTTGGGTTGGCGAGACCTTGCCCGATATAGGCTTTCTTCGTAAGATCGGTTTCGTCCAATTGGACTGGGTCGAGATCTTCGACCGTTGCTTTACAGGCTTCCACGACATCGGGGTCTTTGATGGCGTCCGTTGTCGGGTTGACCTTAGTCCCCGACACGGCTAATTGCTATGCTTCCGCGCTCGCCCCCTTTAGCTGTTGGGTGTGGGCGCAGTCTTGGGCTATTTTGTAGCATTCTTGTGCGGTGCGTGGCTCGCCTCGAATACTGAATACTCCCCATGGGGTAGGGAATTTGATCACTTGGTAGAGGCTTGAAGGGACCGCTCGCATAGCGTGTATCCACGGGCGTCCTATGATGACGTTGTACGCCGTTTCTTGGTTCATCACGTGGAAAGTTGTTTCCAGCGTGACTCCTCCCGCTAAGACGGGTAGTGCTATTTCTCCGGACGTCCGTTCCACTGCATTGTTAAAATCGGTTAGTGTTATGCAGCGCGGTATTACCCTATCCTCGAGTCCCATTTGTACGAGGACCTTTGGGTGGATAATACAGGCGCCACTTCCGTCATCGATCATGACTCTTTTAACATCCGTATCAGCGATACGTAAAGTGATAACTAAAGCATCATAATGAGGGAAAGACAAACCGTCGGCATCAGACTTATCGAAGGTGATACTACCTTTGAAGTCGTCATACCGTTCATGGGCGATGGTCCGCTTTAGTCTGTGTGTGGTGGCGAGCTTGACGTGATTGATCACTGACTCGTCGCCGCCTCCGACGATCATGTTTATCGTGCGCGCTGGGGAAGGTGGCTTTGGCGGCCCTTGGGGTTGTTCCCGTCCGCGTGCAAAGTTGATTTTCCCTTTGTCACTGAGTAACTCCCTCAGGTATCCCTGGTTCAGCATCCTGACCACCTCTTGCCGTAGGCCTATGCAGTCTTCGGTTTTGTGTCCTCGTTCCTGATGGAACTCACATAGGGCGTTTGATTTCCTTGTGGCAGGGTCTGATTTCATCTTCTGCGGCCAATGCACCTTGGTGCCCAGCTTCTCCAGTGCGTACACTATTTCTGAAGGAGATACACAAAAGTTATGGGCGGTTAATAAAGGGGGTGTACCTCTTTCGTTTCGGAATGGGGCGACGTGTCGCTGTAGCGCGTCTGTATGCCTT
>NW_017684000.1:0-5474 GCF_001879085.1 Nicotiana attenuata
AGAGAATTCGTAAAGAACTTTCTAGTTCTTTAATATTTACCCATGTGAATTCTCTATTATTTTTTCACATCATACTTAAATTGATATGGCTAAACCAATTATGACAACTGAATAAATTATCAATATTGATAAACTTCAGATTTACACCATGACGTCTGCAATTATCAATAAACTTCAAGTTTATTATGATATGGATTTTTATATCAATGACATCCACTTTATTGTGGTATTCTTTTATTTGTGTAGTACAAACTGGAGAATAAAGCGGGTAGCTTTTCACATACATATTACCCATCTACAAGTTGTAGTAATAGAAGATATTAATTCTTTCATTTATTTATAGTCTCAATATAATCAACCGTTTTCGCGTGTATTTTGAAAACTGAATAAGTTTCTTTGAGACTTACTACAACAAAATACCTTATTGGTAATCAATTGTGTTTCTCCAAAATAGTATAATTGGCTCTTCCAGAGCTCTCAATTAATTTGGTACTACCACATATTCATCAACATCCATATGGTGAATATCTCTTTTAAAGAGAAAGTTATACCATTATGGTTATGGTCAAAATTATATGCAAGATATGTTTCTTGCATTAATATTATCTTTAATAATCACATTACCAAAATATTTTGGCGTACAATAGGTACGTTACCAATGACCATTCATGCCATAATAATGACATTACTTTCTTATATCATCTCAAACCTCCTTCTAGAGGTGAGTGTGGTATATTCACTACCACTAGCACGTTTATATTCTTCCAAGAATGAATATATATTCATAAATCAGATGTTGTCACATTCACATCATGAATGGACTATAATCATCTATATGTGCTTTATAAAGTCTCATGTCAAATTGATGACAAATATTACTTTCACATAGTGAAGGATTATTTTAAGAATCCTTATTATTCTCAGTATCACAATGATGACAATTATAATTTCATCTATTGCCACGTCCACATCCATTGATACCTTCATAGTAATAATTTTGTCTTCTTTCAGACTTATTACATACTGCTATCACATTCTATAAAGGGAATGAGAATGGAGCAAATTCAATGGGACGGGTTTTCAATTCTTTTCCCACAATCATACATGAATTAATCATGGCAAGGCATAGAAATTTTACCACTTTGGGAGATTATAATTTCTTTCAAACTCCATTAGAGTTGCAAACAAAATTTATCGTCTTTGCTTGTGAATAAAATCAAATTATAGAATTTCAAGAATTTAAAATTAAAAAATAAAGTAAAATACTTACCTTAAATCCAGAATTTAATCATGAAGGAAGTTCATAGAATAATTGACAATCATTATGCTCAATCCCAAAGCTTCTACTCAATTGGTTAGAGTCTCGTGCTGATAACGTATTATAAAACAATAAATGAAGAACAAGAGTATTGCAGAGAAAAGTAGAGAGGGAGAATTCTTATTGATATTGAGATCAATTACAATATGATAGAACCCTCTATTTATAGGGAGAGGGTGACTTAGCCACCAAGCAATGAACCCTAGAATCTCTCTAAATATAGACATTCACCATAAATACAATTCTATTTATAACAGTACTAATTTTTTACCTTAAGTTTTTTTGACAATTATTTTACTCACTACAACATAATGTATATATAGCTACGAATTCTTAGCTACAAATGTAAAAATCATGGCTAATACTTATCAATAGCCATAAAAAATAAAATTTCGTAACTATTTACAATTTCGTAAAATTTCTTAGCTACAAAAGTTAAATTGGCAAAGCTAATTCCTCATATTTGCTACAGTTGCTAAGTGTCATGGCAATAGTTATCCAATAGCTACAAATCTATTGCTACAATAAAATTTCATAGCTAATACTAGTATATTTTTGCCACAAATTTATAATTACCGTAGCAATAGTAACCTTATAGCCACAAAACCTTACTTGAAACAAAATGTCATAGCTAAATAGATATTTTTGCTTCAAGCTATAATAATTCATGGCAATAGCTGATTTAATAGGTACAAACTTATTGCTACAATAGAATTGTATAGCTAATTGTAAGTTTTTGTCATGTGTTTGAAGTTACTGTAGCAATTCTAACATTTTAGCCATAAATAATTACTTGAAACAAAGTATTGTAGCTAAATAAATACTTTTGCATCAATTGTAAAGATCTATGGCAAGAACTTGGTTAATAGCTACAAACTCATTGCTTAAAAAAAATTGGCAACGAAATAAAAGTTTTGCTACTCTTGAAATTATTATAGCTATAATAATAATTTAGTCACAATAAATAATTTGCAAGAAAAGTTATATAAATATAATTTTTTTTATTCATGTTATAAATAATCGTGGCAACATTTTGCTTAATAACTATAATTATTTGTTATGACAGAATAATATAGCCATTAAATTCGAAGAGACAATAAACTTCGCTAGCTAATTATAACTTTTTGTTATGTACTTACCATATAAATAGTATTATTTAACCACAATAAATAGTTAAATAAAATATTATTCTTTGATTACCAAATTACAAGAGCTAATCCAAAAGGAAAACATATATACTTTAGGAACAATAAATTTTAAATATAAAAGTTAAATTTTTTCTAAAACTATTTAGAAATTTCATTTAATCAAAGAATTTACTAATTCTCAAATAACAAAGTTTAAAATATAAAAAATAATTTTAAACAATAGATCAGTATACTTAAGACTCAAAGCTTATCAAGTGACTCCTTGACTTATCAGGCTCATATTTTATGATTTTGTATATAAAATTAAAATTTGTAATAATAATAGTAGAGATATTTATGTAAGTTTGGTCATTTATTATTTTTAAATAAGTATTAGAGTAATTTCTTATATCTAAACTCTTATTTTATGAAATAAGTATTTGGAGTACTTTTTTTTATATCTAAACTCTTAATTCAAAATAAGTACTCATATGATGAAGACTTTATAGAGATAAATATGTATATGTGGTCCTGAATTATTTCGAATAAGTACTTAAAGTAATTTCATATATCTAAACACTTATTTGAAATAAGTATTTGTATATTAAAGAATTTTATGACAATTTTAGTGAGAAAAAAAAAAACTATTCGGTGGTTGATGACGTTTAGTAACTAATTATCTATGAAATAACGTTAGATTTATGATTTCATCACTAATAAAAAGGAGATATACTAAAATAAATATGGATTTTTTTAGAAAATGTGAAATTCATCGCTAATAGTGGCGCTAACATTTAGCAATGAAATCTCGAAGCTAATAATATATTATTATTCATATTTATTTTTAATAACTATATTTTTTCTAATTATATCAAATATAACAATATATTTTCTTTACACTAAGAATTAAGAAAAATAACTCTATTATAATACTTACTAGAAGTATATAACTTCCAATTATAATTAAAAGAATAATTTGAGTTATATCTAACATGTGTTAATAACTAATTATATAGAAACATAAGCTCATATCCATTACATTGTATATATAATCAAGTCAATGCAAAGAGTTACATTGATTTGATCATTTACTAATTTAATATTTTATTAATTACATTAAAACTCAATAATCAATTGAACTAATAATAGCTAAGAATTTAATATGTCTATACAGTAGACCAAATACTGTCTCTCTTATGATTATTATTTTGTATTTGTAGTACTTTAATAATTTTGATACTACTAAGATTTATTTAAAAAATTATTAAGAATTTAATATGGTTGATATAAAAGTATAAATCATAATCTATATAAATAAATTATTACCTATAAGTTTTAATATCATTTAAATAACTATATAATTTATTTAATTAAATTTGAATATCTAATTATATCACATTTAACTAACTATATAATGTATTTATTAAAATTTGAATACCTAATAATATCACATTTTAAAAGACTATGTGCTTTTATCTAGTTGCATCGATCATTAATTATATTAAATTTAAATTAGCATAAAAAGTATTGATGTTATGGTCACTTACAATTAATAACTTAATAATTATCATAAATTTGAATATCTAATTATATCACATTTTAAAAAACTCTATGCTTTTATCTAGTTGCATTGATCATTAATTATATTGAATTTAAATAAGCGCAAAAATTTAATATGTTATGTTCAATTACAATTAATAACTTAATAATTATCATAATTTGAATTAAACATTTTATTAGTAATTCCATAAAATTGAAATAGGAGCACATGACAAAGCTAATATATCATAATTTTATTAGTATTACTAAATGTGAGTTTTAGTTACAATTTGTTAATTAACTATGTAAATAAAGTCATCGCTAAACTTTCCGACTTAATCTTTTGTTGCAATTAATAATTAGTTTTTGATATTTTCCTTTATATATTGGACTATATGATACTTGACAACTATATTTCTCTGAATCTTATTTTTCATAAAAATAGTTATTTTTTCTATTTACTTTAATATAAATTATGTTTTAATAATATTTTAGCTGTTATAAGTATTTCTTTTAGCAATACTTGTTACTACATTTATTTATACTTATAGTATTTGTATATTAAAAGTAAAGAAGGTAAAAATATGTATAAGTATAACAAGAAAAGGATCCAATTTACCAAGCCTCAAGTCCCAAAAACATAAGCCCTAACGTTATTGCGCTCTCCAGCCGCCACACCCTTCCCCATCTTCTGCACTTACCTCGTCAACACATTTGAATGCGAAAGAAGTACAAAGGCTCAATGTAAATCTCACTCTTTGTAACTTTCTATAATCTGTATTTTTTTGGGGGGTCATTTCTTTGTTCCTCTTTATTGTTTTCAATATGTATTTCATACTTTGTCATTTGAAACTTATGTTTGATTTGGTAGAAGCATCTTTATTCTTTTTCTTAGTTAATTGGGAAGAGAAAAGTTTGAATCTTTATGCTCATTGTTAGATTGGTATATCATAAAAATTAATTTTCAGTCGATTATTTTGACTAAATTTTTTATTTCTTACTTGAATGAACTCTTGCTAGTTTTTTGGCATGCTGTTGTTCATGTTAATATTAGGTTTCCTGCCTCATGTTTCTTTGTTATGAATCTATTATTTTTCATTGAAATGATAAGTATAATACACATACTTATTCCTTAATATATATACAATCAGTTGTTTTGTATTTTCTGATGTTAATTTATTTTATTAAAATTTACAGGCAAATATGTGGAATCATAGAGTATCATTTACAAGCTATGACTGATGATGATCAAACTAAGGTGCAATTGAAGATAATGGCAAAAGAGGAAGGAGAAGATTGTATGGCTTTGGGTCTCAAGCAAGATTTCTAGTACTATAATTAGTGTCATATAAGAATTATGCATTGTAAATTTCTTAAAGTTTAAATATATTATCTGTAACTTGAAAACTGTTTAGAATCTAAATTTTTGGATTCTTTAGTTACATTATAAAATTTCTTAGTGACTTAACGATGCTTGTGGTAAAATTCTC
>NW_017684000.1:5644-7976 GCF_001879085.1 Nicotiana attenuata
AAAAAAAAAAAAAGAAAAATCTAGTAAAGTAACTACTAGAACCAAATAGGCTTTCTACATATGCATCGTCTAAAACAACGATTTTTATCAGCTGTAGCAAAGAAAGAAACTTCATAGAAGTCAAAATAGGAAAAAAAAAAAATGCCTAGCAACTTTTTTCTATGGATATAAGGCTTTAATTGATAGAGATAGAGGAAGCACCGTAAAGATCAATTAGCGAGGTTTTGGGCCGATACAATAATAACTGCGTACTTATGTCATGATGGAAGAAATACTTATCTCATGATGTGAGATAAAAATTAGGAATTAACTTATGTAATAGAGTCGATCCACTAAAGTCTTGAGCAGCGGTGTAGGATCAGATCCCAAAGATAGTAAGTATTTTCTTTCTTATGAAAGAAAGTCTTTTTCAAAGATTCTATATAAATTTATCTATGAAACCGAGATAGTTACCTTTCATAAAATTCTAACACTAGTAGAAATGCCTATGCTTTATTCTTCTGAAGGTGGGAAAAAAGATAAAACTAAATAAACGGATTATTCATCCAAATTTCAGTTTGAAACTCATGTAATTAACCTATTTTTCTTTTGGTTAACCCTAAAACTGGGATAGATCCATGAGAAATCTCATTAGATTTTATTAGATATGGTATAGATCAAAATGGGACACCAAAAGAATTGACTGCTGAGCCGTATGAGGTAAGAAATTCTCAAGTACGGTTCTAAGGGAAGGAATTGAACTACCTATTCCGGCCGGGGAGAACAGGCCATTCAACAGGGAGATTCTGAAATTGCAGAGGCTTGGTTCGATCAAGCCGCTGAGTATTGGAAACAGGCTATAGCGCTTACTCCCGGTAATTATATTGAAGCGCATAATTGGTTGAAGATCACGAGACGTTTCGAATAAAAGAAGATCCCGTTTATTTATTATCCTTTATTTATATTTAGAATCTTAGTCTATTATTTTTGATTTTTTTATTTAGAATTTAGATATTTGTTATAATTTATTGTTTGTTGGACCCATCAGATCAGTTAACTAAAAAACGGATCATTCCTTTGCTTTTGGAAGACCCAATCACATAATTTCATTATCTCCCTTCTAAGCCTTCTATTTCATCTGCTATTTTTTAGGAATAAAAAAGGATACACAGATAGAGTACAAAATAGACTTTGTTTATTATATTAAATTAAACAAAATTCCTATTATTAAAACTAATAAAATAAACCCTCGAATCACTAAATATATATAGCGGGGATGTCTCTTAGTAATGTTTAATGGCTACTTGCGTGATTTGGAATAGAGTAATTAAAATCTTCTAGGTAAAAAATAAAAGAGCTCCATCTAATAACTTCTATGAATATACACTAGGTTGCACAAAAAAGTCGTTTTTGGATCAATCCAAAGCCCAAAAAGGTTTTTAGAAGGTTAAAAGGTCCGTTGAGCGCCTCAAGGCTATGTCATAATAGATCCGAACACTTGCCCCGGATCGACTTCCAGATCATAATTGCTCTAGTAAATAACTAAAGAAAATAGATAGATGGGAGATAGAAAAATAGAAGAGAAACAAACTAATTATAGAAATATCTCTCTATCTCTAAGGTTCACTAATTATTTGACTGTTGGCGGGTCTCTTTGTATGTGTTGTCCGGAAAGAGGAGGACTCAATGATTATTCGTTCGCCGGAACCAGAAGTTAAAATTTTGGTAGATAGGGATCCCGTAAAAACTTCGTTCGAGGAATGGGCCAGACCGGGTCATTTCTCAAGAACAATAGCTAAAGGGCCTGATACTACCACTTGGATCTGGAACCTACATGCTGATGCTCACGATTTCGATAGCCATACCAGTGATTTGGAGGAGATCTCTCGAAAAGTATTTAGTGCACATTTCGGTCAACTCTCCATCATCTTTCTTTGGCTGAGCGGCATAACAAACGGGGCCTTAGTTTGTTTAACTAAAAATATATAGTACCATTTACTTTACAACAACAACAATAACAAAATTAGTGTAATCCTACAAGTGGAGTTTGAGGAGGAAAGTGTGTACGTAGCCTTACCCCTACCTTGTGAAGGTAGAGAGGTTATTTTCAATACACCCTCAGCATAGGGGAAGCATAGTATCATCACTTGTTGAAAAGAAAATAATAGTCTATAAACCATGAAAAGGAAACATGTCACGACCCAAATTTTCCTCCGTAAGATGTCGTGACGGCACCTAGTCTCTAAGACTAGGTAAGCCTAACAAATAATGGAAAAAGAAAACTGAAAATAAACGAACTGTCGCGCCCCTTTTTCTTCGCGAAAACTAAGTTTTGTACACGTGACAAACTCTT
>NW_017684001.1:0-3330 GCF_001879085.1 Nicotiana attenuata
CAGTAGGCGTGGGACTCTCCCACTTAGCTTGAAGCCATTATTACACAACTCTGGCATTCACCAGGACTCTTTATCTCTTATTGACATAACCTTGCGCAATCAACCGCCAAAATTCTCGAATCTTAATGTAAAACCCCCTTTTTATACTCTGAATCATCAACCACATTTGCACGACCGACATCTTCGTTGTATAGCCACTAGAATTCTTCGCAGAAGCCTCGCCAACCACGCGGCCGCTAACCTACTCACAGGAATAACCCACCTGTAGAAATCACTCCCCGACATCTTCCAACGCTGCTGTACGGAGTACAATCACTACGACATCAATAACCCATCCTGAGTCCGAGCTCACTCTCCAGCTGCACAAGTCCATTCACCCCTCGTGGACATCAATTAAACGTGCGGCAACATTCTTCCAGTTCAAAGCTATGTCGTATCCTTCTTCTTTTCCAGCAGCTCCTTCCCGTTATATCAAATCTCCTGCCGCATAATAGCCCATGCTCAAAATTAAATCTGTAGACCTCAATCACCAAATCACTAAAATTCCCAAGTCATCCCCGACTCTCCTTAAGGCGCATAGTCATCCTACCCTAATGTCCATATGCAACTCCGTCACTCTGCCACTTGGCGGAACTCGTCCCTTTAATCGACTACTCGACCCTTGGCCTCTTATACTCGGCCTTCTAGAAATTTTAGCCACCGCCTGACACTTCCCACATGCCTTTCCTCATCATTTGCTGCCCAGATGCTGCCATAAATAAAATCTATCTTCGTGGCACTTGAACCCACAATTGCTGCTAACTTTAAACCATTCTGAAGGTCATTTTTCTCGAACCGTCAACATTAGAAATACCGATTCAATCCTAAACCACCGCACTCTGCAATAATCTGACAGCTATATCTCCAATACTGTTTCACAATATCTTGCTCCGAAAGGCGAATTGTGGAAGATCATAACACCGACAAACTTAGTACGTTCAATTAGGACAACTACACCCCATCATAGAAGAAATCTCCATCACGCTTGAAAATACCAAGTCTCATTACTCCACCAGCCCACATCTGACCATTCTTAGTCCAATTGCCTTTCCCCTGCCGGGAATAAAATACTAAATCTCTTGATTATGCACTGAGTAAACCTCCCTTCAAGTCATTCACTGCCCCGACACGTAGGCATACGTCCTACCATCATATCAATACTGTGGAACATCGTTCGTAAGCATCATGGCAACTTGTGCCTAGCCCTAGAGCCCTCAGAAGTACCGACACTGGGCTGAAACAATAAAATACCCTTCTACAAAGCGACGATAATAATCCGATCATCTATACTGGGAGAAACATCCTGTATCACATCTGTAGTACCATTACGGTTCTTCAATTCTCGATTTATAACAAGCGGTTCGCGTCGCGTAAGATTGAGTAGGAATGAATTAACGGCATACGCCTCCAAGGATCAAATCACACGATAAGAAATCAAGAAGGGAAGTACTCCTAACGGTCCTGCAGCCTCCCGAGGATAAGTACAGACGTCTCCGTACCGATCCGCGAGACTCTACTAGACTTGCTCATAACTCGTGAGACCCTAGGAACCTAGTGCTCTGATACCATGTTGTCACGACCCAAAATCCACTAAGGGTCGTGATGGCGCCGGACACTGCTGTCAGGCAAGCCAACTAAAATACTTAATTAGATTCCAATTTAGACAATTTTGAAAACCCAGATTTTCCTTCTAATTCCATAAGTAAAGAGACAACTGATTCAATTCAAATTAAATAATAAGCAATTAATACAAAATATTTCAAAACCATCCCAGAACCCGGTGTCACAAGTGCATGAGCAATTTCTAAGAAATAATATAATACAACATCCGTCCGGAATACAGTGGACAAAAAATAAATACAATATACTGGAAGGGACTATACTAGCTGCGGGCCGCCTCGAATAATGCAACTCACCTAGTCCCCAAATCATCTGCGCTGCTACGCCCAGTAGGACACTAGAATTACATATACCTGTGCATCAAAAATGCACAGAAGTGTAGTATGAGTACGAAAACAACGTGTACTCAATGAGTATCCCGTCTAATCTCGAAGAAGTAGAGACGAGATGGTCGACTTCGACACTTACTAGTGGTCCAATAATGATGTCAATAATTCATTAAATCGTGGACTCTCATAAAAATAATTTTTAATCCAATAGGAGGAAACAAGTAAACAATTATTTCTTTTATAGGAAGTTTCCCAGAATTCCTTTCCATTATTTATCCAAATATTCTCAAGCCATGAAGAGGCAATAACAACTTCAATAAGTTCAAGGCAGCAATACAAGCATGCGCAAATCATGCCGAGGCATACGGCCCGCTCCAACAGAAAATAAAATGTGCATTGCCGAGGGTCTAACGGCGCGAACCATAGATGCATCTACTGCCCCAATCGCGAACTATCCATGCGACGCGGTCAACATGAAATAAACAATCCCCCTGCTCGCGAATCATACGTGCGATGCAGGTACATATAGAAATACATGCTCAGATAGCCAATTAAGTATTTATCGGGGAATATTTATTCAAACAAAAGCCACTTTCTCTTTTAACAATGCAAGAAAAGAAGTTTAATCCTTTTTGAAATTACTTATTAATTCGATGTGGTTTAAGCAATTCGAGCTGTCAATAAGTTTACAATTCATCCAGGTATAGCATGCTTTTGGGTCCTAGACTACCCGGACAATAGCATAATAGTTGCTACGCACGAACTCTCGTCATCTCTTGCGTACGTAGCCCCCACAAATAGGAGCACATAACCATTTAATTCACCTATGGGGACAATTCCCTCTTACAAGGTTAGAAAGGAGACTTACCTTGCTCCGAAGAACCATAACCGACATTCCACGCCCTTCCGAAGACTCGAATGGATGCACAACTCTCCAAAACTAGCCAATAATTATGTAAACCCATTAATATATGCTAAGGTACTCATTATAATCAAATTTATAACAATTCCTAACCCCGATCGAAAAGTTGACAAAAACGCCCTCGGGCCCACGTGCCCGGAATCCGAAATTTTTCGAAGATAAAGTTTACCCATAGCCTCAAGAACTCAAATATTTGATTTTCTCTAAATTCCATACCCCAAATCGTGGTCAAAATCCAAGAATACTAGTTTTCTAGGTTTTCCCTCAACCCCAAGTTTTCTAAAAATTTCAATGTCTAAATCCATATATAAACCTTGTATATACTCAAAACTAGTAGAGATCACTTACCTCATGCTTGGTGATGAAAATGGCACTCCAAAGTTGCTCCAAAATCGGCTCCCATGGAAGAAATGGAGTGAA
>NW_017684001.1:7309-7975 GCF_001879085.1 Nicotiana attenuata
GGCTTGTTGCTTGTTAATGATCATGGTCATCTGATTGACTTGGTTGGTCAGCGTAGAGACCTGTGCTGACAATGCTAAGACAACATCTAATTCCGGAACCCCTGGTGATTTTGGTACCATATTCCTACCCATCGCTCCTTGCCAATCCGGATTGCTTTTGGAGAATTTGTTCAATAATGCATAAATTTCATCAAAGCTTTTCTCCAATACTTGACCTCCAGCTGCAGCATCTACTACAATTTTTGTTTGGGGATGGAGCCCTTCTATGAAAGTGTGAACTAACACTTCATTCGTCTGATTGTGATGAGGACAGTCTCTGAGTAGCCCCTTGAACCTTTCCTAAGCTGAGTATAAAGATTCTCCTGCTTTCTGTTTGAAGGCAACCATCTCACTTCTGATCTTTGCAGTTTTGCCTGATGGAAAGAACCTTGCTAGGAATTTTCTTGCCAAATCATTCCATGATGTAATGGAATTAGCTGGTTCTGCATTTAGCCATCGCTTAGCTTTGCCCAACAGAGAGAATGGAAAAAGTGTGAGCCTCACATAATTTGGAGTGACCCCGTTAGTGATATAAGTGTCACTAATCTCCAAGAAGTTCAGAATATGCTATTGTGGATCCTCGTGCGGAAGACCCACAAACTGCCCGTTTGCATGAAGTAGCTGGAT
>NW_017684002.1:0-3106 GCF_001879085.1 Nicotiana attenuata
AAACCATTTCAGAAGAGGTACTGATTTGAAGAACTCAAATGTATACTGATTCAAAAGAGTTTTTGTCAAAAGATTGAGGCTGAAAACATTAAGACATTATAGACCAGTTAACAAATTGTTATTGCTTAAGAAGAATCGGACGAACTTGATGCGGAATCCTATGATATCTATATCTGATTAAAAAGGTCTGTTAAGAACTGGTAAGAAGAGGTAATTATTTAATTACCCTACAGTTTGCCTAATGCATATGCATTCCCTATAGGCATGATTTCTATATGCACTGATTAAATGAACGTTAAGGTCCTATAGGCAGGACTTCTAGATGACTTATATCATAATTAAACGTTAAACCCTATAGGCATGGTATCTAGGTGACTTGAATCAGAAACATCGAACCATCTTATGTACAGTATTTCTAGTGAAAAAAAAATTGAAGTCCTAAAGTCATGATATCTACCCTTTATTGATGCAAGAAAGTAAAATCCCTCCCACACCCTTTTACCAGATTCCCCGAGTTCTATACAAGTTATTACAACCCAATGAATCAACTGAAATAATAGAAATACATCAAAAACTAACATCTAGATCCTAGCAGCCTAATTCAAACTTAATGTCCAATAATATGTATTTAACCAACTCCGGGGTCCAGATCTCCAAAGCCTTCTCATTATCCAGGGTGTTTCAAAGTTTCAAGGAACCTCAGGGATTCCAGGCATTGCTTACACCCAGGATGCCATTATGAACAGAACGGTGCAGTGTGGAATAGCCAGCCCTCAGGCATCCAAGTTCAGAGGGAGCTCAGGGGTCCCAAAGCATGGCTTGCAAGAGAGGGGCATAACTTATAGCTAGGAGTAAGTGCAAAGTGAAAGGGAATTAAGGGGCCATGACAAGTGGTGGTCATACCTAGCCATAAGGTAGGCAGGCACACCCCTGACCACTTGCTAGATGAACAAGTTAGGAGCAGACCTGTTGATGGTCAGACAAAGGTCTGGATAGTGATTAGGACACTATCAGACCTAAGTCAAGGCTCAAGCACATAATGGGGAGAATGGGAAGTGGGAATTGATTGAGTTAAGGAGTTCAATAAACCCAGTTCAGGATCATAGACAGCAATATTGGGGTGCTGCTATGCCCTGAACAATAAACTCACATACAAAGGGGTAAAAGGGTAAAGGGGATTCACAGAGTATCAAATTCATGACAAACAATTGATTACACACATAACTTAAATACAGAAATATAAAGGAGAGGGAAACAAATATCAACTAAAGGAAATAGGCAGAATTAAACACATTGTTGTTGAGGCATGTAAACTAACTGAGACATACCAGTAGAGAAGCAAAAGAAGTGCAGAAGAAAGTAAAGTACACACAGTCCACAGCAGCACAAGTATCAAAAGAGGGAGTTTTAAGTGAAATTGAATTGTGAACTCAAATGGTGTTCTGTGTTCGTGTGTTCAAAGAGAAGGGAGGAG
Source organism: Nicotiana attenuata (assembly GCF_001879085.1). Lineage (NCBI taxonomy): Eukaryota > Viridiplantae > Streptophyta > Magnoliopsida > Solanales > Solanaceae > Nicotiana > Nicotiana attenuata. The sequence goes on from NW_017684002.1 coordinate 1,475, forward strand.
AGTATTCATAGTGTGAGAAACATGCAAAAAATAAGGCAAGGATTGCAGTTCAACAAAAATTTAGGGGAACAAATGTCAACTAAAATCAAATCAGTATCAAAGACTTCCTTTAATTAAGGAATTAAAATCAAACGGTAACATGCAAGTGCTAAATAAGGAAAGAAATCACATAGGCTGAATATGACTAATAAGGAAGTATTTCAAGCATAGTACAGGTACGTAGCAGGTAATAGAGGCTAGGTTCGTTAGACTCTAATCAAGGGAAGGTCTATAAGAATCCAATACCAATATAATCAAGGTAAGGGAATCAATCAACTTGAGTAGAAAAGGCAGGGTCGAAAGGAAAATATTTCAAACAAGTCCAAGAAACAAGGGAAATCAAGACAATAAAGGAAAGAATCAATTACACAGAGAGATTCGAAATCAGTCCACAATCAAAGGTTATTTCGAGGAGGAAATTTAACCTATAAGAGTGCATAGACATTAAGCATGTGAGGCTGAATTTAAAACAAAGAGGAGTGTCATGCATTCAAAATCAGTGAGTAGAGGAAACAACTTCAGGAATTCAAATAGATCCAAAGAGACTAGGGTTTCGAAATGAAATACGTTCAGAAACAAGTCACGTAACAAGTAGCCTCAACAATTCGAATGAACCCCAACTTTTAGGGCTTTTACTAACAATTAAGTCTAGAGATGAAAGCAAGTAAGTGAGGCAAAAATAACAACGAAATAAGTGCAGAAGTCATAAAAAGGACACGTTCTTCATAGTAGAAGAAAGTCATGAAAATCATAATAAGAGGACAGTCATGCAAATACAGTACAAGAGCTCGTAAAGACAAGGTAGGAAAACCACAGTAGAAGAAACACATGAAAATCAAAGAAACCCTAAATTGAAACTCAAACGATTTTAAAAGGAAAACTTGGGGAAATCACTTAAAAATGTAAAGCATAGCATAGATTCAGCATAGATCTAGGCAAACAAACAGAGAAGGAACCTCGAATAGCTTAGGGTCTTGGTAAAAACCCTAGAGATGAGAAAGGCTTGGAAACAGGTCCGATCTCGAGTCGGAGTGGTCAAGAATCAGGCTTTAGAGCTTGAATACACCGGAGCATGGCCGGAGAGGCCAGATCTAAGAAGATCTAAAAGCGAACCATCGAAGTCAGCCTCTAAAACCTCGAACACCCATGGTCTAATGGCGAGGGTGAGTGGGTATAGGCCATCCATGGCCAGGACCGCCATGGATTCCGGTGGAAGTACGGTGAAGAAAAGGTCGGAGACGATTAGGGTTCCGAAGAACCTTCGAGAGAATTTGGGAGAGGGAGAGTATCCAAAGGCGGCTATCAGAAGAGAATGAGGGATTAGGGTAGGGTTAGGCGAATAAAAAAGGAAATGGGTGATCTGGACCGTTGATTAAAATGATCAACGGCCTGGATTAAAAGGTAATTCGGGCGGGTTAGATAAATGGGTTATTGGGTTGGGTTAAGTGGGATTGGGCTGGTCCGATTTTGGGTTTGAAATTGGATCAGTTTTAGGCTAAAATTGAAATGTAGATGGGGCTACAATTGAAATGAATTGGGGCTATAATTGAAATAGCCAGTTTTCCCTTTTATTTTATAAAAAATAATGAAAAT
>NW_017684002.1:7235-7974 GCF_001879085.1 Nicotiana attenuata
ATCCAAATACCAAATAGTAAATCAAGGTAAGGGAATCAATCAACTTGAGTAGAAAAGGCAGGGTCGAAAGGAAAATATTTCAAACAAGTCCAAGAAACAAGGGAAATCAAGAAAATAAAGGAAAGAATCAATTACACAGAGAGATTCGAAATCAGTCCACAATCAAAGGTTATTTCGAGGAGGAAATTTAACCTATAAGAGTGGATAGACATTAAGCATGTGAGGCTGAATTTAAAACAAAGAGGAGTGTCATGCATTCAAAATCAGTGAGTAGAGGAAACAATTTCAGGAATTCAAATAGATCCAAAGAGACTAGGGTTTCGAAATGAAATACGTTCAGAAACAAGTCACGTAACAAGTAGCCTCAACAATTCGAATGAACCCCAACTTTTAGGGCTTTTACTAACAATTAAGTCTAGAGATGAAAGCAAGTAAGTGAGGCAAAAATAACAACGAAATAAGTGCAGAAGTCATAAAAAGGACACGTTCTTCATAGTAGAAGAAAGTCATGAAAATCATAATAAGAGGACAGTCATGCAAATACAGTACAAGAGCTCGTAAAGACAAGGTAGGAAAACCACTATAAAAGAAACACATAAAATCAAAGAAACCCTAAATTGAACTCAAACGATTTTAAAAGGAAAACTTGGGGAAATCACTTAAAAATGTAAATTATAGCATAGATTCAGCATAGATCTAGGCAAACAAACAGAGAAGGAACCTCGAATAGCTTAGGGTC
>NW_017684003.1:0-3038 GCF_001879085.1 Nicotiana attenuata
CGCCAGATGTGTTCTACATCCAGAACTTGAAAAAGAAACCCACGGAGACATTCCGCGAGTATGCTACTCGTTGGAGATCAGAAGCTGCTAAGGTCAGGCCAGCTTTACAAGAAGAACAAATGAACAGGTTTTTCGTCCGGGCTCAAGAACCACAGTACTACGAATGGTTGATGCTGATTGAAGGCCAGAAATTCTCCGACATCATCAAGCTAGGGGAGAGGATCGAGGAAGGTATTAAAAGTGGTATGGTCACTAACTTTGAAGCATTACAGGCTACCAACAAGGCTCTACAGTCTGGTGGCACGACCAAGAAAAGGGATGTGAGTGCCGTGATGGTTGCACAGAGAACAAAATCCCCAGTCAAATACCAAACCTACCCAATACCCCCTCTTACATATCAACCTACCTCAAATTACACCTCACCTTCCTACCAAGCTCCACCACCTACCTATCAATCACCTCCACCTCCCACATACCAACCCACTTCACCAAAATATTCCCAACCAGCACAAGTCTACCAAGCCTACAACACTCAACCATCCCACTATCACTCACCTCCTACTCACCAAAACATTCCTAGACCCCGACCAAATTTTGACCGCAGACCTCCCAAACAATACACCGCCATTGCCGAGCCAATCGACCAGCTGTACGAAAGACTCAAAGCCGCTGGTTATGTCACCCCTGTCCCTGCCATAACTCCTGAAAACCCCTCCCAGTGGATTAACCCAAACAAAACCTGTGCATAGCATTTCGGCATGAAGGGGCATACTATTGATGAATGCCGCTCTCTGAAGGATAAGATCCAGGCGTTGATTGACAAAAAGATCATCGTGGCAAAGGAGCCTGCTCCGAACATCCGCAGCAACCCTCTACCAGACCACAAGGGTGGAAGTGGTCATGTGATTGAAATAGAAGATGATTGGGATCCCAAAGGATCAATCGGTTTGATCACGGAAGGTGACGATCCAAAGAAACCAACGGTCACTCTTAACCCGATTGTAGTCCAAATTCAGCCTTCTGAAGATGCTGAGGTGAACATGTCCATACCGCTTGAGTTTGAAGCACCAGCCTCCGCAAAGACGCCAACACCAATCGAGGTCGAGTTTGGGTCCCCAAAGGCGCCTGAGCCCTCTGAAGTTGTTGTATTACCTTCCAAGGCAAGGGTGCCTATTGGAGTAGCAATGACAGCCGTAAGACCGTTCCACACAAAAGCTATACCGTGGGACTACACAGTCGAGCCAAGAAGGAAAGGAAAAGCCAAGTTCGGAGAAATAGTTGCAACGCAGGGTATGACAAGAACCGGCAGGGTTTATACCCCAGAACACTTAGCTGAGTCGAGTATGCAGACCTCTGGCCGACAAGCCATCATTGAAACTGGACCAGGTGATCTCTGGAGAAAGATACAAGCCAAGGAATACTCGGTCATTGACCAGCTGAACAAAACACTGGCACAAATTTCTATCTTGGCTTTATTACAAAGTTCTGATGCACACAAGAATGCCTTGTTGAAGGTATTGAGTGAGGCGTTTGTACCAAGCAACATCACTGGAGGAGAAAAGGCGAACATGGTGGGCCAAGTGTTGGAGAGTCATAAAATCACCTTTCACGAGGATGAGCTGCCACCGGAAGGATTGAGTCATAACAAGGCATTACACATCACTGTGCAGTGAGAAGATTATTTTATCACCCGAATCCTGGTCGATGGGGGGTCCAGTCTCAACATTTGTCCTCTGATAACACTCAGAAAATTGGGAAAAGGGTTGCATGAAATCAAGGATGGGGTCATCAACGTCAAAGCTTTCGACGGATCTCAGAGGTCCACTATTGGGGAAATTAGCCTACGTTTGCAAATGGGGCCCACTTGGTTTGATGTTGATTTTCAAGTGACAGACGTGCCGGCTTCTTACAATCTGCAGTTGGGACGACCATGGATTCATACCGCCGGGGCCGTGGCATCAACACTACATCAGGCAGTGAAATTTGAATGGAATCACCAAGAGGTGATCATTCATGGTGACGGTAGCAACCCCATATATAGCCGACAGACCATTCCAGCAATTGGAGGAAGAAGAAGATTAGGTGGGGAAACTTACCACCATATCAAGCGGGTCAACGCAGTCGACAAAGACAAATGGTGGAACAACAAAATTGAAAGCATACTGAATTGGAGCGGATATGAGCCTGGCAAAGGACTTGGCAAAAACTTCCAAGGAATCGCTAAGCCTATCAAGCTCAAGAAGCATGGTACCACCTTCGGGTTGGGGTATGAGTATACCTGGAAAGAATTCAAGGACTGGTCGCGACCCTGGCGCGGCCCTTACTATCCATTGGAGCAGCTGATACCCCGTCTAGAGCAGACTTTTCAACCAGCCGAGCTTATCTATGGGTCAGAAGAAGAGGAAGCATTAGCAGTGATGAGGAATTTGTTCCTGGAAGAGGATGATATGGATTGTTTTGTCATTTTCGAGGAGGAGGGGGAGGAAGGCCCTTCCATACAGGCTGTGAGCAGAGGAGCACACCTCAGCAACTGGACCGTCAGAACCACCAGAGCCCGACGTGCCTCGGGGTATCAAGGCTGAACAAAGCATTACGCACTATTTTGCTTTATTAAAGTTTATTTTCTTTTCGCATTTTTCTTTTTTCGCAAGAAAGAGCTCCAATGTTCAAAACACTTGTGGAATTTATTAAAGTATTTCAATTTTCTTACAAATCTCTCTCTTATTATTTTCCCTCATTACTTTACTGTTGATAACCAATTTTTCCCTATGTATTTTTTATATACTCAAAATATTCTCAAAATAGTATGTACATGCATATATAAGCATACCTAAGAGTTTTGATATTTTTTCCTTATTTTAAAGATTTTTTAAAATCACTTTGTTGTCTATTTTAATAGTACAAAATTCAATAATTATTTCCAGACTATCATTTTTGGTGAATAATTTATCTTATTCTCATATTTACACCCAGTATATAATTAAGGTGATTTTTTGCATATTTATATAATTTATTTGGTTATTTTAAAGTCTAAATTG
>NW_017684003.1:5477-7971 GCF_001879085.1 Nicotiana attenuata
GTTCCAACCTCAACAGTGATTTGATGAAAGCCATGTGCGAAACCTTCAAGATCAAACACAAGAATTCCACAGCCTACAGGCCTCAGATGAACGGAGCTGTAGAAGCCGCCAATAAGAACATCAAGAAGATATTGAGAAAGATGGTAGAAAAGCATAAGCAGTGGCATGAGAAGCTGTCATTTGCTTTGTTAGGGTATCGCACCACAGTCCACACATCGACCGGTGCAACTCCCTACGTGCTGGTTTATGGTACGGAAACGGTCATCCCCGCCGAGGTAGAAATTCCATCCCTAAGAATCATACAGGAAGCAGAAATCGACGATGCAGAATGGGTAAAGAGTCGTTACGAACAGTTAGCTCCCATAGATAGAAAGAGAATGAACGCGGTTTTCCATGGTCAACTTTACCAAAACAGAATGACCAGAGCCTTCAACAAGAGAGTCAGACAAAGACGGTTTACACCAGGGCAGCTGGTGTTGAAAAAGATTTTTCCACATCAAGAGGATGCCAAAGGGAAGTTCTCCCCTAACTGGCAAGGTCCATACATGGTTCATCGGGTTCTGACAAGAGGAGCCCTCATACTTGCAGAAATGGACGGAGAAGTTTGGCCAAAACCAATAAATTCAGATGCAGTCAAGCGATACTATGTGTAACCATTTATGATTTCCTTTATAGTTTGAACTACGTCTTACCTGATTCTCGTTTAAGAGGGGATACGTAGGCAGCCTTATGGGTTCGGTCACAATTCAATAAAATTTTCATTTTCCCCCGCAATTGGAAACAGGGGCAGAATTTTGAGGAGGACCCTCAAAATTCCGAAGTAACTTCAGCCGATTATCGCAAGCAACCGTCAGAAGCAGCAGCCCAGTAAACTGGGGCAGAATTTTGAGGAGGACCCTCAAAATTCTGTAGCAGGAGAGGTTGCAATGTCCTGAACCACGTCACAGTCGTCGATTCACCTAAAAACTAATTCTTAAATATATATGTATGTCGTATTTTTAACAAACTCATGCGTTTTCATTATCGGAATTGCTTTGTTTAGCAACACTACCCGAGGGATACCCACAGTATCACCATAAACAGGGCCGAGCCAGTCAAGCGAAGTCCACGGGGATACGAACTAACCTTCCCCCTCTACAAAACTCACGATTTTTCTTTGGATTGCAGGCACCTAAGTCACAAATCATCGAATACATTTATACACTCATATTTTTTGGGGATACGAACTAACCTTCCCCCTCTACAAAACTCACGATTTTTCTTTGCATGCAGGCACCCAAGTCGCAGATCATCGAATACATTTATACACTCATATTTTTCGGGAATACGATTCTCAGAACCATCACCTATTTACATTTGCTATCCGCACACAACATCCCCAGCAGCCACAATATCAATGTCAAATATCAGCTATCATCTATCAGCTAACAATTTTTTTGTTATTACTATTCATCTTTCATCTTTTGCATAAGGCTACTATTCTGCCTTCCGAGGTTAAGCTCTACCTCCATCTGCATCTCTTACATTGCATAAGGCTATAATTCTTCCTTCCGAGGTTAAGCTCTACCTCCATCTGCATTTCCTGCACTGCATAAGGTTACCATTCTGCCTTTCGAGACTAAGCTCTGTCTTCATCTTTGCATGGCTGAAATATCGTAGCTTCATTTAAATCTTGCATCGGCTGAAAGATCGCCATTTTATTTACACCTTGCATGGCTGAAATATCGCCGCTTCATTTAAATCTTGCATCGGCTGAAAGATCGCCATTTTATTTACACTTTGCATGGCTGAAATATCGCCACTTCATTAAAATCTTGCATCGGCTGAAAGATCGCCATTTTATTTACACTTTGCATGGCTGAAATATCGCCGCTTCATTTAAATCTTGTATGGATGAAATAGCGCCACTTCATATAAATCTTGCATCGGCTGAAAGATCGCCATTTTTATTCTTGCATCGGCAGAAAGATCGCCACTTATTGCATCCATGGGCTGAAAGATCGCCAAACTGTCCAAGGGCGTCATTGTTCGGAGGCACCAATTTCATAGCCCGAGAATGCCATGCCATGGCCTGAGGACCCCGCTTTTATCTCTTGCATATCATTATTCAAAGGCATCATAGTTCGGAGGCATCATTCTCATAGCCCTAGAACATCATTTCATAGCCTGCGAATCCTATTATACACTTCATGGCCCAGGATGTCATGGTCTGAGGATGTCATCCTAACCGTCCAAAGACAGCATTCATGGTCCAACAAGAATTTGCATCACGTTTAAATTCACGCACAATATATGTTGGTATTATTCATTTGCAGGTACACCGGCTAGCAACGGCCGTCTCAGCAGGAGCGATCCCGCTCCCGTTCCCGCAGCCTATCAGACTCTGACCATCCTTCTCAACCTGAACATCGCGCCCTTCTTGGAAAATCTCCATCGGCATGTTCCGTCGATGGACCCTGAACTACATATGGCCTAGATTCCGTAGTAAGACCAG
>NW_017684004.1:0-7970 GCF_001879085.1 Nicotiana attenuata
GGGGAGGTCAGAGTAGAACATCAACAACCTAGCCAACTACAATTTGAGGATGTCAATGTTGAAGAAGTGAGACTAGAGTCAGCCAAGGACATTGAGGATACAAATTTTGTTGACTCTAGTATCATTGATGTTGAGGATGCTGAAAGTTCTGAAGTTCATGTGTGTGAGCGCATTGGTCCTTCACTCCAAACATTTTTCTACATTGTGCTTGGATGACGATATGGAAATAGAGTTACCCGAGGCGATTGAGAAGTCAAGGAATGAGGAACAAGGTGCCTACATTCTGGAATTTTTCTTGCCAGAAAGACAAGACTACATACCTCATCTAAAAGCCAAGAAGTGTAGAATAGTACAATGGTTGCTTGGGCCAATTAGATTTGTTCCTCCACCCCTGGAGCATAGCCGAAAAATTGATGCCAAATTGGGGGTTCAATTCATAAGCTCGAGGTGGAGGCAAAAAGTGATTCGCGTCGTGCCGCGACGTTAAATCAAGCGCTTGTTGGGAGGCAATCCAGCTTTATTGCTTTCTTTTATTTATTTATTTTTTTAATTGTATTATTTTTGTAGTGTCAATTTTTTATTTTCTAGGAGCATGGAAAGCAAAGGTATTGGAAGGATGCAACAGCAAACCAAATGGTTGGAACTAAGTGTGAGGTACCCGCACGAAGGACCAGGCCTGGGAGAAGTCTGAGTACCCCATGAGATGTTAGTGCTTCGGCCTTTGGCCTACCAGGGAGTTTCTTTTACCCTCTTGTATGTATGGGTGTGCATTGGGGACAATGCACAATTTTAAGTGCGGGGTGAGAAGATTGTCTGGGTGGCTTTCTATGCTATTTTAGTTGTGTTAGTTTAATTGAATAATTTTTTTTAAATAGAAAAGATTGGACTTTTCCCGACGATGGATCTATTAGACAATTTTCTTGAGGGATTTAAGTCTAAAGAAAAAAATAAAATAAAAAGATTTTCTTTTGTTAGGTAGTGTAGCAATTCCCTCTTGGTTTTTCTTTGTGCCGCGGTTCTTTTTCAAGGATTTTATTTGAACCGGGTGTAGTTAGTTTTTTTTAGGAATAGGAGCCATTGTGTTGTGTTTTGAATTGAAGCAATATCTCTTGACTTTGTTATGCCTTGAGAATAGTGAGTACTTTGGTTGTGATGCTTAGGCTCAGTTTTTGACTCTTGTATAAGTACCTTAAATTGTATGATCTTAAATTTGCTTAACTGTTTTGACTAGAGTGTCTTGATGAGTGCAATCCTGAGTGAGTTATGTGCCATGTGTGTGTAAGGATCTGTTATATTCTGTGCATTGCATTTGTAGCCTAGAACTTGCCCCGTGTGTTTGCAAAGCGAAATAGTAGTTTTGTTCAGTCTTGGAAGTGATATAGGCGTTTCTTTGTTGAGCCAGATATGTATATTTTATCCACCTAGTTGTTATGTATCGTAATTAACCCCTTTGAGCATGTAATCTTGTTTCTTTGGCAACCACATTACAAGCCTTACCCATTTGTTTGAATTAACCATCTAGTTGAACCATTGTAACCTCTCATGAGCACTTGAATTGTTTATGAACTTTGTAAAAGTTAAAGTGTGGGGTGGTTGGTTTGGCTTTTGAGTGGAACTAATGAAATAAGGAGAAAGGTGCACTGTTTTGAAAAAAGTAAGAGCCACTTGAATTGAGAAAAAAAAATAGTTGGATTGTTGTGAAAAAAGAAATTCCTTGATAAGTGGTGGCTCTTGATGTAAGTGTGCTTAAAGAAGAATGGGGTAATATACATTGATGTGAAGGTGGAGTTATGTTTTGACATAAGTGTGGGGTTTTAAATGTTAAAGTGTATGTATTAAAGTGCTTAGGGAGGTGTAGCCACTCTTATATCTAAATGTATCATAACCGTCCCGCAGCCTACATTACAACCAAATAAAGTCCTACTTGATCCTAGACTGAATGAGCTCGATTAGTAAGTAGTACACTACGGGCAAGCTTATGGTGCATCTTTTGTGGCATATGAATGTTATTTCTGAGAGTGAGCGAATTCTTTCTATCTTGAGTTCCTAAGTGTTCTTAAACTTTATTGTGTGGAACTACTCTCTTTTGTTGTGTGAGGGCACTTGATTCATGAAGGAAAGGTAATGTCAGTGACCTCTATGTTAGAGTAAGTGGGTGAGTTGTGAATAATGTGTGGTACTTCTGAGTCAAATCTTGAGGTGAAGATGTTACGCTTTTGTGCTTAGTCTATTTTAAATACTCTTGGTGTGATGAGTTAGGAGAATTGTTTAAAAAGGTCGTGTCCATAAAAAAAAGTGTAGTTTGATTGCTCGAGGACGAGCAATGATTTAAGTATGGGGTGTTGATGATAGTCTATAATTACGTATTTTAGTCGCTTATTACACTCAAATTTACTGCACTTTAATTGAGTTTGAGCTTTAATCGCTAGTGTCTTGCACTAATTATGTGTTTTATGCCTTGTAGGGGTAATTCCGAGCTATGTAGATGTTATGGAATGAATTCAAGTGATTTGGAGCTTTGAAGTCTGAGTAAAAGCCTATGGAATTAAGCCGGGATCGTATTCGAGGATCAACGGATGATAGAGCAACAAAACGAAGAATCGAGTAGGCATATTGCACACTGTCTAGTAAAAAGCACATAACTTTTCGCTCAAAACTCCATTTGAGCTCTACAATATATGGTTGAAAAGCTAACTCAAAGGGATACAACTTTCGTGTTTTACGTTTTTACAAATTACAAATGGAACATGGTGAAAAACGCGGTCGAAACCGCGACCTCGGACTGAAACAGTAGACTTGCAAAGTACCGCGCCCGGACCGCGGCCGCGGACGTCCAGGCCTGGAAACTTGTCCTTTTTCGCGTAGGAGAAGGTATAATTGTTTGGGCCCGACCCTACTTGGTATATATATATATATGGAAAAATGGTATTTTGAGAGGAGGAGACCAATTTTTGACACAAATTCGACCTAAGGAGGCAGAGACACAATAGGAGCAAGGCGGGGAATCCTTCTACGAGTTTTTCCTTCCTCTTCCTATTTTTCATTGTTGGTTATGACTTTTAGTATTGTAGTTTTATATACTATTATGAATAGCTAATTTGTTATCTAGGGTTTTGATAGAACCTTTTGTAGGATAAATTCTTGTTATGTTTTTATATAATTGAGCCATTGGATTTCTCTACTTGTTCAACTACGTGTTTGTTGTTGTTGATTGAATGGCCATCAATTGACTGTGCCTATTTAGTGTGTAGTGCTCGAGAGAGAGTACATATTTAGGTAGTTATTGAAAAACGTCACTCCTAACGTATGTGAGAAATTAATACAGTGGGTTTAAAGGAAGGTTTAGAAATAACAAAGCCTTGACGTGGTCATAATGAGCGGTTAGATAAAGCCAACTAGCATAGTTCGAGAGAATATGTCTAGTAAATTGTTGTAGTTGCTCGAGAGAGAATTACAACATCTAAAGTGCTCACGATCAGTAGAGAATACATTGGCAAAATTGTAGGGAACAAAGCTAGAAGGATTCCGACAATTGGGGAAATCGTAACTCTAGACCTCCTTAATTTAGTGTCCAACCCTTTGTCCCTTTAGTTGATAATTTTACCGTTTTCTAGTATTTATTAGTTAATTAGTTAGAAATATAAATCTCAATCTTTATAATTTAGAAAGTTGTTCAAACTTGTCTTTTAGTGATATTAAACAGATATAGCTAAGCCTTAGTTCTCTGTGGGATTCGACTCCGGACTTTTAGACCGGATTATATTTGCAGCGATCGCTTATCCTTTTTAGGACTAGAGTTGGGCGTGATCAAATTCCCTCTCTCCAACCATGAATGCAACATCACGAGCTCTATGGTCGGCATAACCCTTTTGCCTAGACTGAGTAGTGCAAAGTCGATCCTGAATAATCTTGACCTTATCCAAGGCATCCTGTACCAGATCTGTACCCAACAACCGAGCCTTCCCCGACTAGAACCATCAACTGGCGAACGACACCGCCTCCCGTATAATGCCTCATAGGGAACCATCTGAATGCTCGACTGGTAGATGTTATTGTAGTCAAACTCCGCAAGCAGCAAAAACTGATCCCAAGAACCCTCAAAATCCATAACACAAGCGCGAAGCATATCCTCCAAAATCTTAATAGTGCGCTCGAACTGTCCGTCCGACTGGGATGAAATATTGTACTCAACTCAACCTGTGTGCCTAACTCACGTTATACGACCCTCTATACCTCGATCAAAAATGATAGACACAGGCACACTGTGAAGACGGACGATATCTCGGATGTAGATCTCAGCTAACCGCTCTGAAGAATATGTAACTGCCACTGGAATGAAATGTGCCGACTTGGTCAACCTGTTCACAATGACCCGAACCGCGTCGAACTTCTTCTGAGTCCGTGGGAGTACAGCAACAAAATTCATAGTGATACGCTCCCACTTCAACTCAGGAATCTCTAACTTATAAAGCAAGCCACCAGGCCTCTAATGCCCGTACTTAACTTGCTAACAACTTAGACACCGAGTTACATATGCAACTATATCCTTCTTCATCCTCCTCCACCAATAATGCTGCCACAAATGTTGATACATCTTGGTGGCGCTCAGATGAATAGAATATCGGGAATTGTGGGCCTCCTTAAGAATCAACTCACGAAGTCCATCCACATTGGGCACGCAAATACGACCCTGCATCCTCTAAACCCCATCACCTCCAAACAGTAACCTGCTTGTCACCACCGTGACACACCATGTCCTTATGGACAAGAATATAGGGATCATCATATTGATGCTCTCTAGAGAGCTCATACAAGGAAGACCGAGCGACGGTGCAAGCTAGAACACGACTGGGCTCCGGAACATCTAACCTCACGAACTGATTCGCTAAAGCCTGAACATCTGCAGCAAGCGTCCTCTCACCAACTAGAATATAAGCAAGGTTACCCATACTCACAGCCTTTCTACCCAAGGCATCGGCCACCATATTGGCCTTCCCGGGATGATACAACCGGTGATACATAGTCTTTCAACAGCTCCAACCACCTCCTCTGCCTCAAATTGAGATTCTTTTGTTTGAACAAATATTGTAGACTCCGATGATCCGTGAATACCTCGCACGACATGCCTTAAAGATAGTGCCTCCAAATATTCAGTGCATGAGCAATGGCTGCCAACTCTAAGTCATGAACAGGGTAATTATTCTCATGAACAATATCAAGACTAAACTATCCATTGCGGCGCGCAACCCGATCCCATCCTATAATCAGAATCAATATCTTAATCCTCCCTTATATCGCCATATCAATTCATTATCTTTCAATTTCCGTTGCAGCATGCAACCCGCTCCCCAAACAATGTCAATTAACAATAGTAACTCAATAACTAAGATTTACAAGAAATCATACATTAAGTGTAAATTAGTACGAGCAATGGAGGATAACATGATAATCAAGAGACTCAAACTACTCGGATGTCTCAACTTTATCAACTCTACGCTATTTAATTTTAGCAATTCATACAAGTGAAACTACATCAATAATGGAAACAATTAATACGGAACTGTAAAGCAACAAAGTATGAGACAATTTAGATATACGAGAGAAATGGTAGTAAGTGGGCATAGAATCAGGGAGGGAGTGGAAAATTTAATACGAGAAATGTTAAATGGAAAGTAGCAATTATAGCATGGAAGTCATATAGGCATGTATCAGTTAAGGAATGATACAAGATATACTATGAAGAAATAAAAATAAGGAAGCAAGTAATGTATCAGTTAAGACATGGAATAAGGTAATTAATAAAATACGGGAAAGCATGGAAACAAGTAATTTAACAGCGTATATACACTTGTCACCTTGCGTATACACCGCTCACATGAAATTCACATAGCACATAACTCAAGGGTCCCTAATTCCCTCAAATCAAGGTTAGACCCAACACTTACCTCACTCCGCAATTAACTCAAGATTCAACCACGGCCTTGCCTTTCGAACAAGCCTCGAAACCAACCAAATCTAGCAAATTATTAACCAAACGATTCAAAATAAGCCTTAGAAACTACCCACGAATGAAAGAGGCTAAATTTAGATCATTATTGAAAAGTCAACAAATGTCAACCCCGGGCCCGCTTGGTCAAAACCCGATATTCGAACCAAAACCTGATCACCCATTCAGCCCCGAGCCTGGTTATGTAATTTGTTTCCGAATCCGACCTCACTTCGAGGTCTAAATCCCAAATTCAAAAAAATTCCTAATTCTACCCAAATCCCTAATTTCTAGCATGAAAATCCTAGTTTTGATGTTGAAATCTTATGAAATAGAATGGGGTAATATAAAGAAAGTAGATTAGAGTCACTTACTAATGAATTTAGGAAGAAAAGCTCTTGGAAAAATCGTCTCTAGGGTGTTTAGGGTTGAGTGTTTGAAAGAAATGAGCTAATTCCCGTTTTTCCCTCTTTTACCCAGCTGCAGTTATCGCAATTGCGATCAACCCTTCGCAAATGCGAAAAAGTCACTGATCATGATGTCGTTGCAAATGCAACAAATTTTGTTGCAAATGCGAACCAAGGCTGCCGTAAATGCGAACAATCGACTCGCAAATGTGAGTCTGCCTCAGTCCTCCCTTAATCGCAAATGCGACTCAAAAGTCCGCAAATACAAACCTACCCCCCTTCACATCTGCGGACTTCACTTCGCAAAGGCGAAGCTGACCCAACCCCCACCATCTTTGCATATGCGAGCCTGAACTCGCATTTGTGATTAGGTCCTCGCAAATGCGAGATCTATAGACCTGATGCACCCGCACTCTTTTAAGTTCAAAAGTCAGTCTATAGCCTATCCGAAACTCACCCGAGCCTTTAGGGCTCCAAACCAAACATGCACACAAGTGTAATAACATCATACGAACTCGCTCGTGCAATCAAAATACCAAAATAACACCTAGAACCACAAATCGGACACCAAAACAAATAAGATTTTCAAACAAACTTAAGAACATTCATTTTTTCAACCGGACGTCCGAATTACGTTGAATAAACTTCGTTTTGCCCCAAAATTTGCAGACAAGTCATAAATACTAAAATGAACCTATACCAAGTTCCGGAATTGAAATCTGAACCCAGTAGCAACAAAGTCAAACTACGGTCAAACTTAGAAATTCTTTAAACCTTTAAACTTCTAGTTTTCAACAAATTACGTCAAACTAAGCTGGGGACTTCCGAATTCGATTCCGGGCATACGCCCACGTTCCAAATCACGATACAGAGCCACCGGAATCGCCAAAATACTAATTCGGGTATGTTTACTCAAAACATTGACCGAAGTCAACTCAAATGAGTTTTAAAGTAGGATTTCATATTTTTATCAATTTTTTCACATAAAAACCTTCCGGAAAAAGACACAGACTGTGCATGCAAATCGAGAAAGGCTAAACGGAGCTAATCGAGGCTTCGGAACACAGAAAGGAAGGGTAAAACTATAAATGACCTATTGGGTCATCACAAAGACCAATGAAAATCGTGCCACATATGCAAGTGATATATTCTGACCAATCAAATGTAGCCTTCTCACATTTCAATTTGATTGGTCGGAAAGAGACAACTATAAATAGTGGTTTTCATAACTTAGAAAAAGATACCAGAAGTTATAACAAGAAGCAAGAGTGAGCTCGTGGATCAAACACCACTAATTTCTCTACAAGTTTCAAGCTTCAAGCAATCAATTTCAAGTTCAAGCTCAAGAACAAAGAACAAATCAAGATTCAAGGAGTACGAGTTCAAATCAAAGTTTGTAATAGCTGAATTCAAGATCATCGTTCGTAACAACAATATAGATTCAAGATCAAGCTTAGAGGTCCTTGAATTTTTTTACTATTGGAAAGAAGAATCAGAGAAATCATAGAGATTGCAACACTCAAGTTATTTGGAATAAAATATTATGATTGTTGCAATATTTTTTCATCTTGATTATT
>NW_017684005.1:0-7970 GCF_001879085.1 Nicotiana attenuata
TTTAAACCCAAACACCCACCCACCCCCCCCCACTAACTTAAAACACCCGACCCCCTTCCCCTTCCCCAATCGTCACCCTCTCTCTCTCTAACACCCTAACCCCCCAAATCCTCTCTTCTCCTTCTTCCTCTTCACTCACACCACCCCCCACCTCAATTCCTCTTCTCCTTCCTTCTTTAAGGTATGACTCTAACCCTCCCTTCTCTTTTCTTTTTGTGTTTGGATTGTTGTTTATGCTAGTTTGATGTGCTAGTTTGTGATTGTAGTAGATTTTTTTTGTTTTAGTTTCTTTTTCTGGAGGATGTTGGTGAAGGGGCTGTGTAATTGATGTTTGGTATGGTGTTTGTTGGTGGGTGATTTAATGACACAAGTGTGGGGTGTGTTGGTGTAGTAGTATACTTGATTTGGGAGAGTTTTGATAGACTCATGGGAGCTAAATGTGTTTGGGTCATGCCTCGCCCACAAGGTGTTTGGCAAATTGCCCCAATGGAGTTATAAGGAGATAATGTGACATAGTTGTGGTGAAGTCTGAGTAACCACCCATAGTCGCACATTTCTCGCACTCACTAATAGGCGTTTCTCTGTTCTGACAGGTACAATGAGTTCATCGCGTAAGAGACGCAACACCGGGTCCTCCGCTAGTGGACCAGGAGGCTCCTCACGAGCTAGGAGCCAAGACAGTGCACCTCAATTCGATAGCACTCGGTTTGTATCTAAATCAGCGGAGGAAAGGTACAATCAGAAAGCAGCTAAGAAGTTGCTCCATGAGGTTCATATTGATCAGACTGCCTTGGAGATGGAGTGCCCAAACATGTTTAATGAGTTGAGGAGGTGTCAGCTGGACACCTTCTTCGAGGTCCCGAGCAAAGTGTTCAAATGGATAACGAAGCTGAAGACTCTGCACTCACAGTCCCTTAATTGGGAGGCAAAGTGCTGGCTCACTGTCATCAACACCCGCCTGCTACCATCCAGCAATACCACTGATGTGAATGGGCCACAGGCAGCAATGATCTATTGCTTTATGACACACCAAAATTTTGATGTCGCTCGAGTCCTCCATGATGAAATGTTCATTAGATCGCCTGAGCTAATCAAGGGTCACTACTTCCCTTCGCTAGTCACCCGACTGTGCCGCATTGCTAAAGTCCCTAAGAACCTTCAGGTTGATGGGAAATTACCTCTGAAGGCTCCATTCCGGGCAAAGAAAATTGGACTCGAGGGGAGAGAGCCGGTGCCGGACAGTGATGACTCTGCTGATGAGTCTGATGATGATGCTGGGGCAGCTGAGGTCACCGCACCTCCGAGAGGGGACGAGGCAGTCCCATCACAGCCACGCCGAAGCACTCGCATGGCAGCTTTAGAGCAGGAGATGGCTGGGTTGCGTACCTCAGTCACTGATGTGAGTGCACGTGTGGAGGAAGTGGCTGACCGGCAGGTGAAGTCATAAAAGAAAGTCTTAGGCCGGTTGTGAACGCTGGGTCGTGCGTGCAATGTGAACCCAGACACCGTCTCTGACCAGGAGTGAGCCTCAGGGAAGTTCCTTTACCTCACTGTTCTTTACATTTTGAAGCGATGGGGACATGTCTTTGTTTTAAGTGTGGGGTGGGGATTCTTCATTGTATGCTTGTAATTGTAACAATTAACTGTTTGCTTTGGTTGTTCTGTTTGCTTTGATTGTTTTGGTGTTACTTGTCCCGACGACGGATCTCTTTCGGCGGGGTTCTTGAGGGACTAAGTCGAGAAAAAAAAAGGAATATGGAGACTCTTCCTGATGACGGATCCTTTAGACAATTTTCTTGAGGGAAGTTAGTCTAGAGAAAATACCAAAAAGATTTTTTATTTTATTTTTAGGTAGTGTAGCAACTCCCCCCTTGGTTTTTCTTTGGGCCACGGTTCTTTTCCAAGAGTTTAGCTTGAACCGGGTATAGGTAGTTTTTGTTTTTGTTTTAGGTTAGGATTAATGGGGTACGAGTTAAAATTAAAGAAAAAAACCCTTAGCGTTTCTACACCTGAACACGATAGACACTAGAGTGTAACGCTTAGCTTCAAGGGTTGAATCTTGTTTAAGTGCCTTAAAATTGCATGTTTGTATCTAACTTGAACACTCAAAAGAGAATGTCTTGACAAACTGATCCAGAGTGAGTCATGTGCCATGTGTGTGTGAGTTTTACTGTATTCCATGCTTCACATTTGATGCCTAGAACTTGTCCT
This sequence comes from Nicotiana attenuata, assembly GCF_001879085.1. Lineage (NCBI taxonomy): Eukaryota > Viridiplantae > Streptophyta > Magnoliopsida > Solanales > Solanaceae > Nicotiana > Nicotiana attenuata. The sequence continues at coordinate 2,212 of NW_017684005.1, forward strand.
GTGTGTTTGCAAAGCGAAATAGTAGTTTCATTCAGTTTTAGAAGTAATATAGGCATTTCTTTGTTGAGCCAGACATATAAAGTAACCACCTGAATGGATTACATCTTAGTTAACCCCGTTGAGCCTATAAGCATGTTTCTTTGGCAACCACATTGCGAACCTTACCCAATTGTTTGAATAGCCTGCTGTTTGAACCCTTTTACCTCTCACTAAGCACCAGAATGGTAGTGGAAATATGCAAAAGCAAAAGTGTGGGGTGGTGGTTTGGTTTTTTGAGTGGAACCATTGAAATAGAGAAAAGGTGCAGAATGTTGAAGCATAAAAGAAGAAGCACCACGAAAAAAAAAGAAAAAAAACAAAAAGTTAGAAATAAAGATAGTGGGTGATGAGTGGTGGTTTGTTATAATTGCACCTACTGGATGGGGTTGTTGTGAATAAAAGAAGAAGTGGTGGAATGGTTGGTTGATAGAAATATGGTCTTGAATGTTAATGTAAGTGTATTAAAAAGTGCTTAGGGAGGCTAGTCACTATATCTAAATATATCATACCCGTCCCTTAGCCTACATTACAACCAAGTAAAGTCCAATTGATCTTAGACTGAGTGGGGCTCGATTAGTAGAGTACTACACTACGGGCAAGCCTATGGTGCATCTTTGTGGCATGTGAATGTTCTTTCTGAGAGTGAGCGAATTTTGTCTATCTTAGTTCCTACTTGTTCTAATTATCATTATATGTGGAACTACTCTCCTATGTGATGTGAGGGCATGTGATTCACGAAGGAAAGGTAAGTCCTGACTCTTGTATAGAGTAGTTTGAGTAAGTGCAAGTGTTGCATGGTACAAAAGGTTTGACTCTTGAGGTAAAGGTTGTTCACTACTAGGTGCAACTTTGGTAAAATGTTCATGGTGTTAGTCGTTGAGGGAAAAGCTTAGGGAAGGAATTTTGATGGAGTGTGGTGAATTGCTCGAGGACTAGCAATAATTTAAGTGTGGGGTGTTGATAGTAGGCTATATAGTTGATATTTACACCTTAATTGATCATGCTTTGTTGTTGTTTTATAAGGTGAATTATTGCCAACAAAATACTTTAAATAGTGTTCTTTGGTTTCGCAGGGAATATTATATGTGAGGAAGAAACACGAAGTGTTTGGAGGCGATAATGTGAAGAAAACACCCACTCAAGAAGTACCCGAACACAAAGGAGCAGAAGAAAATTGCCTGGGCAAAAGTCCACCGCAACCGCGGTGGACCGCGGTGCGACGCGGAGGAATAAATCACAAAAACAGAATGGGCAGTGTTCACCGCGGTCCACGCCGCGACCGCGGGGAACTGTTCACGAACCTGGAAATTTGGGGCCAAAGTGTAATTTCGGGGAAACTTTTGTAAAACCCTTATAAGCTGTAGAAACTTGCCCAAGATAGGGAGAAGCTTGTTTTTAGACTACTTTGGAGGCAAGAACAAGTGTGAGAGATCACCCAAAACATTATAGTTTCTTTATCTCTTTTATTTTCTTGCAATTTTACATTATGAACAATTTAGTAGTTTTCTCTTACTTTGTTATGAGTAGCTAAATCCTTTGTCTAGGGTTTTGATGGAACCTATTGAAGGATGAACTTCTTGATTATGTTAATATAGATTGCCAGTTTAATCTCTATTTGTTCAACTACGTGTTTGTTGTAGTTAATTGACAGGATCCTCAATTAGCTGTGCCTATTTAGTGTGCATAACTCGGGAGAGAGTGCATATTTAGGTAGTTGTTGAACAACATCACTCCCAAGGTATAAGAGGGATCTATAACTGCGGGTTTAAAGGCGGGATTAGGAATAACGAAGCCTTGGGTGCAATCTAAAGTGAGCTGTAATAAACGAAGCCAGCTAGCGTATCTCGGGAGAGTGCGTCTAGTAAATTATTGTGATTACTCAGAGAGATTTACGGTAAAAAGAGTGCTCATGATTGATAGAGATGTTTTGGTGAATCTATATGAAACATAACCGGAAGGGATTCCATCAATAGGGGAAATCATAGCCTTAGAACCTTCTCATAATTGTTTACAAACCAAGCATAAGTTAGTTTTCAGCTGTCTATTTAATTTCAGTCTTAGTCATTAGTAATACCCTCAACTGTGATTTACAACGTTTGGGGAAGTTGATTCCATAAAATTGAGTAAGTCCAACGAAAGTAATTGATAGGTTAATTCCCTGTGGGTTCGACTCTGGGCATAAATACTCAGACTATATTTGCAATGTCCGCGTGTCTTTTTATAAGGCATAGTTGGGCGTGATCATGCACCTTCTTCTTTAACAATTTACCTTCTTAATGCAGAGGCAGATCCATGATTTTAGGTTTATGGGTTCCAACAAAAAATTTGACTTGATATACAGTACTAACTGAATGAACGGACAGGGTTCCAAACTAAATATTCTTATACATTTAATAAATTTTTCAATACAAATGCAGGTTCTAGACAAAAGCTACTGGCTTCACGGGAACCCGTAGCTATTGAACTCAAACTGCCCCTGTCTTAATGTATGCCCTTCTTCATATATATATGCACCATAGTATCGTTTATTTTTCTTATAATTCTGCACTCTAATGAATATTATATATACTAGTCTTAGTGTATCTCATATCAACAAATATAAATTTTATAAAAATTACATAGATATTGCATTAACAAACGTGTCTGGATTATTAAATAAAAATCATGAAAAATCTAGATTCCTAAAAAATGATGAATGTTAATTACATTTATCTAACTCGATAGAAGAAGATCTCTGCTCTACAAATACCTTATTATTTGGACTTTCGTTAGGGATAGAACTAGGTTCCCACGGAATCCTTTCTACGTAAACTCGGTCATTATCATGATAAAGATATTGTACATGCTACTAAAATGTTGTTACTTCTTTTAGCTCAATAGTGATGCATAGTATTAGCAACCACATAGGAAGTTTCTTTGGATAGATTCTATCTTGTTGAGGGTTGTTTTGGGGAGATCATATGTGGTTCGGGATGTCTTGTTCATTAATGGGATTTTGACTTGGGGTTGACAAGGGATGATGTTGATTTGTACTATGGTTGTTTTGTAAATGACTGTTGGCTTGCAGCGGTGGATTGATTGTCCTAATTTTTGCGCTACTAATGTTTTGCATTAATGAGGAGTATTGGTTATTTTTACGTATAGTAGGATCTATGTCCATGGATTGTTCCTTGAGGCTTTCATCCGTTGGTTCTATTACTGAATGGCTTTCTTCGGTTTTTGTTTGCGAGGAGTTAATGCCCAAGGGTATGTATGAGTTAAAGGTCGAATTAACGGGGGAGGGCTGCACTTCTGGGTTGGTTACAGCATGGTCCCTTGTGGAAAGGTGTAACGACCCGCCTGGTCGTTTTACCTTTTTGAACCCCGTTCTCTTAAATAAAACTCCTCGTGCTTGCTTTAGCTAATTTACGACTTGCTGGGATGGTTGGTTCGGGATTTGGAAGAGTTTCGGGTGAAATATTCCCATTTGATTCCTTAGGAATTTCTTAGAAGATTAAGTTTGACTTTGGTCAATGTTTTGAGCAAACGGACTCGGATTCATGACTTGACGGTCCCGAAGGGTCCGTAGGAAAATATGGGACCTGGGCGTATGCCCGGAATCGAATTCCGAGGTCCCTAGCCCGAGTAGTGAATTTTCATTAGAAATTGTTAATTTGAAGTTTTAAGGATTTAAAGAAACTAAGAAATCATTGATTTCCTAAGTATCGGGCTTGTATTTTGGTTCCGAAGCCTGGTACAGGTCCGAAATATCATTTAAGACTTGCCCGTAAAATTTGGTGTCAATCCGAGTAGATTTAGGGCGTTTTGGCCCGTTGGAGGAAAATTAAGATCTTGAAGTTTATAAATTTGATTCATTTGGTTTTAGGGGGTGAATTCTAGAAGTAGCATTGTTGTGGGTGTTCTGAAGGTTCGAGTAGGTCCGTCTCGTGATTTCGGACTTGTCGGTATGTTCGGGCGGGGCCCGGGAGCCCCGAGCGTCAATCGGACGAGGCTCGAGTGAAGTGGAAATTTTGAAGAGGGCTGGAGAACTGCTGCTTCTGTCATAACCGCATCTGCGGTTCTTGGACCGCAGATGCGGGACCGCAGATGCGGTTCATTGATCGCAGAAGCGGCCCAAGGGGGGCCAAGCCAGGAACCTCAGATGCGGCTCCCAGGCCGCAGATGCGGCTCCCAGACCGCAGATGCGGTCCCAGCCTTCCCTCCCCTTTTTCGCAGATGCGGTTGAAATCTCGCAAATGCAGTCCCTTTACCGCAGAAGCGGAAATCACTGAACCAGTGAGGTTCGTTAAAGACGGGTTCTAAGTCATTTTTTTTTACATTTTCACTCCTCCTTTGGGCGATTTGGGAGCTTTAGAGAGAAGGTCTTCACTTAGCATCAAGAGGTAAGTTTGTTCCACCCATCCTTAGTTTAATACTTGTATTTTAGGTAGATTAAACACTAGAACTTAGGCAAAATTAAAGGGATTAGATCTAAACCTAGGGTTTTGCTAAAACTTGAATTTAATCACGAAAATTGTTATGGAATTAATTAGAAATCATATATTATTGATCCTTAGGTTGTAGGGAACAACTTCCTTCAAAAAAATTCGGAATCCGGGCACGTGGGCCCGGGGTCGGATTTTTAGAAAAACTTGTGTTAATGGTTGGAAAATTTCTTAAATATCTAGAATTCGATCCTATGAGCCTATATTAACTAGTTCCTACTTCGTTTAACTAGTTTGGGATCGTTTGGCTCCGAATTGAGGGCTTGGACTTGTTCTTGTCATTTGGAGTGCACTTTGGAGCGAGGTGAGTCTCCTTTCTAACCTTGTAAGAGGTAAATGTCCCCATAGGTATAATAATTGAATTAATCGTCATTATATTCGGGGGCTACGTACGCACTAGGTGATGAGAGTCCGTACATAGCGACTATTATGTTAAGTCTGGGTAGTCTAGAACCCATAAGCATGCACTACGTGATGTTCTAGTACGTGTTGATTAATTCGGATTTGTATGAACTAAATTGAGTAAGAAGAATGAGACTAGAGAATGACCCTTATCCTGTTTGGTCTTTTAAAGGAGAATACTTGGTATTTCTGTGTATGGCTACACCTCATATATATATTAATTGTTATTATTGCTTGTTAATGAGCTTATTTTCTATTTGACCACGTCGTACGGGTGATTCGCGAGCGGGGTAATAGATGCATCTATGGTTCGAGCCGTTCGACCCTCGGCAGTGCACAGTTTATTTTATGTTGGATCGGGCCGTACGTTCCACGGTGATTATTTGCGCATGTTTTGCTTAGAAATTCTTCACGGGTTGAGTTACATAATTGCTTAGACTATAGACAAGCATCCTTGTTAGTATTTGGGAAAGAACTGTTACTCCAGGATTATTAAATGTAAATAACTTGAGATATCCATGCTTATTATAAACTCTTCTCATATTAATTGACCCTAGTAAGTATCGAGTCGACCTCTCGTCTTTACTTCTTCGAGATTAGACGGGATACTTACTGGGTACATATTGTTTATGTACTCATAGTACTCTTCTGTACTTAATTGTACAGGGTCTGAGGCAGGTACATCTGACTACCAGTCGGGCACGCACCACTGAGCAGATTTGACACTCTTACGGTGAGCTGCTTTCCTTTCCGTGCCGTGCAGCAGCTTGAAGGAGTTTTCTTATGTATTTATGTTGTCTATTCTGTTCAGACAGTAGGTTAGCGTATTTTTGG
>NW_017684006.1:0-2644 GCF_001879085.1 Nicotiana attenuata
AACTTGCTCTTGTGTTGCCTTGAACTTGTATTCTTCCGCTGGAATTCTTGCGTTGTTGCCTTGTATTGTGATCGGAGATGTTTTGCCATTCCTTCGAGTGATTCTTGACTGCTGAGATTTGAAATATACGCCTCTATTCTCCAGGCGGGCTCCTGGTTGCTGACGCTTGAAAAGTATTCCCTTGTTCTTCAGGTGGGCTCCTGACTGCAACGCTTGAAAAGTATTCCCTTGTTCTCCAGGTGGGCTCCTGACTGCAACAAAATAGACAAACAAAGAAAATTTTCTGCCCCAGTTCGGTGACTGGGAACAACATGTTATCAAATATTAAAAATTGAGAGATAGAATTTGAATTGTACTTCCCTTGTTCTCCAGGTGGGTGCCTGACTGCTGAAGCTTGAGAAGTATTCCCTTGTTCTCCAGGTGGGCTCCTGATTGCTGAAGCTTGAAAAGTATTCCCTTGTTCTCCAGGTGGGCTCTTGACTGCAACAAAACAAACAAAGAAAATCTTCTGCCCTTGTTATCTATATCTTGTTATCTAAACAGACCTTAAAACTACGTCCCATTATCCAGGAGGGTCCTGAAAATCAAGATTCAAGTCTTATCTTAAGAGTGCCAATTCTACGACTGAATTATACTATCCTACAACAGTATCTTGTTATCTAAAGGAGATCTTAAAACTGTGTCCCATTATGCAGGAGAGTCCTGACAACTCCTAATTGGATCCTATCTTAAACAAGCAACTTTGAAACCAACTTATGTTCTTTGGGGTACATTCATGCTAAATTATGCTACTCATGATTGTTTTGAAATTTGCACTAAGTCCCATTTTCCAGGAGGGTCCTGAGAGTTTCCAGTCATACCTGTTGGGTGCTACCTTTCCTTACGGAGGGCTTATTCGAAACGAACGAAATTTCTGCCCCTGTTTCAATCAAACAAAAATCTTGTCAATATAAAATGGTGGCTAGTTGCTGGCATTCTTGCTAGGTACACCCCTGCTGCTGGGCTTTACTCCGTCCCGCTTTCCTGGACTTGCCTTGAATCCCATCGACTTCCTGACCGAATTTCAACCCCTTGACTCTAATGACCCAAGTGTTCTATCCCATATTGTTGTTTTTATGTTTCTGACCCTCTTTTTGAAACTTTGCTTCTTCCCCACAATTATCTGATTAATCCATCGATGAAACTTCCAGTGGTCCTTTATGACTTACCTTGCCTTTTGACATCTTTGATATATTCTGGCCCTGTCTGTACAACTAGGAAGCTGGTAGTTAGCCTTGACATTCCTTCCTTTTGTTTCGAACAGAACTGACACTGAAACATCTTAAAGATAGACCTCGAAAGAATGAAATGCAACAACCTCGAGGGTTAAGGATAAAGAGAATCCGAGAACGGATGATTTGTAATGAGGAAAGAAGAGAGTAAGACTTATCTGAGTGGAACAGCTGGTACCATTGAGCATGCCATGCATTTTGGATTAACCAGCCAGTCTGTCTAACCAATCAACTTTCGATTGCCACATTTGTTGTTCCGGACTTTCACAACCTGATTTTCACCCAAACCCAAACCTTGCTCGTCTTGCAATGTCTTGAGCAGCTTTTGACCACAGACGTGTCTCATTTGCCTATTTGAAAATCTCACCTTCGCCTTACGGTGCTCGTGAGGGTTTTCACCAATAAGAGTCTCTCATTTTTTATTTCTCTCAACTCACTTCGCCTTACGGTGCCCGTGAGGGTTTTCACCAATAAGACTCTCTCATTTTTTATTTCTCTCAACTCACTTCGCCTTACGGTGCCCGTGAGGGTTTTCACCAATAAGACTCTCTCATTTTTGATTTCCCTCAACTCACTTCGCCTTACGGTGCCTGTGAGGGTTTTCACCAATAAGACTCTCTCATTTTATCATTTTCTCCTTGCACCGGAATGTTGCCCCTGACGCGAACCACTTTCACTTGCTCGTATTGGCGCTTTTTGAAGATTGATCAGAAGGTCTTCCTTTGGACCGTAATGTGGGCTTTTGGATAGGGTTATAAAGAAGGGTACTCAAAACAACTTAACATGGGTTCACAGTTACAACTTTCGGAATCAAATCTCTCACAACAACCACAACTTCTGCCCCAGTTTCTTTCGTGGGGACTTTTGGGATTTTGCTTTGGTGTGACTGAACCTCAGGGAGAGGCTGCCTACGTACCCTTTCGGGATCAAGTCGAACGTAGTTCAGGTCATAGAAATTACTTTGTTGTTGCAATCTTTCCTTTTCTTCCACTTTCTTTTCTTTCTTTTCATTTCTTTTTCTTTCTTTTCTTCTCTTCATTTTTCTTTTCCTCTTTTTCTTTTCTTTTTCCTTTTTTTTTTTGCCTTCTTTTCTCTTTTCATCATTTTTTCTTTTCTTTTTCCTTTTTTTCCTTTTCTTTTCTTTTGGACTGTGTTTTGTTGTTTCTTCACTGATTTTCCTTGCTCGAGCTCCCGAGTTGTTATTGATTCCGAAAGAGGGGTACAAAAGAAGGTAAATGAGGCTCAAAAGGGATAACAAAGGATAAAGTGTTTGGATAGCAGAACAAAATGCTTTCGTCATTTCAATCTCAAAAATATGCCAAATACAATAAAGTACAATTAAACCAAGAAATCATACATAGTATCGTTTGACT
>NW_017684006.1:3678-7969 GCF_001879085.1 Nicotiana attenuata
ACTCCCATCCCTGAGGTATTCTTTGATATCATGGAACCACGACTCACCATCAATCTCTTCTTCCACCACGTTACAATAGGCATGATGATCTCAGACCTGAATCTGTAACGGGTCCACATAAGCCTTATCTGGATGATGCAGCATTGACGCCAAAGTAGCCAAAGCGTCGGCAACCTCATTATGAATCCTTGGAATATGCCTGAAATCTATTGATTGAAACCGTTGACAAAGTTCATGCAAACACTGCCGGTACGGTATGAGCTTCAAATCTCGTGTCTCCCATTCACCCTGAATCTGGTGCACCAGAAGATCTGAGTCACCCATGACCAAGATTTCCTGGACACCTATGTCTATAGCCAACCTCAAACCCGAGATATATGCCTCGTATTCAGCCATGTTATTGGTGCAACAGAAACGAAGTTGAGCCGTAACAGGGTAGTGGTGCCCTGTCTCGGAAATCAATACTGCTCCTATCCCGACGCCTTTGGCGTTGGCAGCCCCAACAAAGAACAGTTTCCATCCAGGCTTCTCGACTTGTTCCAATTCTTCAACATGCATTATCTCCTCATCAGGGAAGTATGTCTTCAAAGGTTCATATTCATCATCAACTGGATTCTCGGCCAAATGAACAGCCAACGCTTGTGCTTTCATTGCAGTCCAGGTCACATAGACAATATCAAACTCCGTAAGCAAGATTTGCCACTTCGCCAACCTCCCTGTGGGCATGGGCTTCTGAAAAATGTACTTCAACGGGTCCAACCGAGAGATGAGATAGGTGGTATATGCTGACAAGTAATGTTTCAATTTTCGCGCCACCCAGGTTAAGGCACAACACGTCCTCTCAAGCTGAGTGTACTTCACCTCATACGATGTGAACTTCTTGATGAGGTAGTAGATTGCCTGCTCTTTCTTTCCTGTGATGTCATGTTGCCCTAGTACACAACCAAAAGAATTATCTAAAACTGTCAGATAAAGGATCAAGGGTCTTCCCGGCTCCGGCGGGACCAACACAGGTGGACTAGCCAAATACTCCTTAATCTTGTCAAACGCCGCTTGACATTCATCCGTCCATCTGACCGCAGCATCTTTCTTTAGCAGCTTAAAGATGGGCTCGCAAGTCGTTGTGAGCTGGGCAATGAACCTGTTGATATAATTCAACCTGCCAAGCAAACTCATCACCTCTTTCTTGTTCCTTGGCGGCGGTAGCTCCTGAATGGCTTTGATCTTGGACGGGTCTAACTCAATACCGCGTCGACTTACCACAAATCCCAACAACTTCCCAGATGGGACTCCAAATGCACACTTTGCTGGATTAAGTTTGAGGTTGTAACTGCGGAGCCTCTGGAAGAATTTCCTCAAGTCCTTGACATGGTCACATTGTTTCCTTGACTTTATGATCACGTCGTCTACGTAGACCTCAATTTCCCGATGTATCATGTCATGGAACATGGTGGTCATCGCCCTCATATACGTTGCCCCTGCGTTCTTCAACCCAAATGGCATGACCCTATAACAATACATTCCCCAAGGCGTGATGAATGCCGTCTTTTCTGCATCCTCCTCATCCATCAAAATCTGGTAATAGCCCGCATAACAATCTACGAAGGAACCAATCTCATGTTTGGCACAATTGTCAATCAATATATGGATGTTTGGCAGTGGGAAGTTGTCTTTTGGACTCGCCTTATTGAGATCACGGTAATCTACGCACACTCTGGTCTTTCCATCCTTCTTTGGTACAGGCACAACATTGGCTAACTAGGTGGGATACCGCGTGGCCCGGATGACCTTTGCCTCAAACTGCTTGGTGACCTCTTCTTTGATTTTCACACTAACGTCCGTTTTAAATTTCCTTAGCTTCTACTTGACAGGAGGGCATGCTGGGTCGGTGGGCAATTTGTGGACCACCAAATTAGTGCTTAAACCCGGCATGTCGTCATATGACCACGCAAAAACATCATTGTACTCAAACAATGCTTTAATTATCTCTTCTCTGAGCTGAGGTTCCAAATGGACACTTATTTTTGTTTCCCGCACATTCACCTGATTCCCTAAATTGATTGCCTCTGTGTCATTCAGATTAGGTTTGGGTTTTTCTTCGAAATGGCTTAATTCTTTACTGATTTCCTTAAAAGCTTCCTCATCATCATATTCTATTTCGTCATCACACTCAATTTCTTGTATTATTATTTCGGAGTTAGATTGGCATTTAAGACTGGGCCGAAGACTCCTCATGCATGACACATCACTGAAACCAGCGTAAAAAGGACTGTACAAGAAAGAAAAGAAAGATAAAATAAAAACTATCAGGAATGAAAAAGGAGGGAAATTGCATTTCATTAATATTTAAGATAACAAGGTTTAACTCATCCAAACGGACGGAACATAGCATCCGAATTACAACCTTGGAAATAATCCAGATTAAACTGAAAGGAAATCAAAACTAACTACCAAGACTCCCTCCGGGTAGGAAGGGGAGTTGCTTCCAAATTGTTAAGCTTTGCCTGGGGCCCCACGAACTGAACATCTGCCCTGCTTGGACCTTCTCCGGCCTCCAACACATTCACCTAATCAAACAGCTTTTCAAACCTCTCGATCAGCTCCTTGTCGGGATCAACCACACCACTGGGCATTGCTGTTGCTAGGCGCTTCTTAGTACCAGGCCTGACAAAGGAACGAGAAAGGCGGGGAATAGGTTTTGGAAGGGTCCATGCTTTCTTTTTCATTTTTCTAGCTCTCCTTATGTCTGCAGCAGTGGGCTTGAAGCCTAAACCAAAAGTATCCAGGTTTCCCGGAAGGGATATCGGCTGTACGATACCTTGTAAAGAAGCACCCAAGCCTTTTCCAGGTACAAATCCATTCTTCATCATTTCCGACGCAACCATGACGGATGCAGCAGCTACCTTTGGCACAGGAATACACTCACCTTCCGAGATCTTTTCAGTCGATACCGTATCAAAGACTTGATAAACCCATGGACCTTTGTCGTCCTCAGCTTCTATGAAAGGCACAATGGCACCACCCAGAGTACACGAACTATCCTCCCCATGCACCACAATCTCTTGCCTGTCCCACTCGAATTTAACCATCTGGTGCAAGGTAGATGGCACTGCTTTTGCTGCATGGATCCAGGGGCGGCCTAACAAGAGATTGTAAGAGGCGGCCACGTCGAGCACCTGGAACTCCATAGTGAATTCAACCGAACCTATCATCAGTTCCAACACTATATCCCCAACTGTGTCCTTGCCTCCTCCATCAAATCCTCGCACGCAAATACTATTCTTGTGGATTCTCTCACTGTCCACCTTTAACTTTTCCAGGGTGGAGAGAAGGCAGATGTTTGCACTAGACCCGTTATCAACCAGCACCCAGGTGACCACAGAGTCTTCACATTTCACCATGAGGTAGAGTGCTCTATTATGCTCAGTGCCTTCCAAAGGCAGCTCATCATCAGAAAACGTAACCCTGTTGACCTCGAAAATCTTGTTTGCTATTTTCTCTAGATGGTTCACAGAAATCTTATCAGGAACATGGGCTTCATTCAAAAATTTCATCAATGCCTGGCGGTGCTCATCTGAGTGGATTAATAATGATAGCAATGAGATCTGCGCCGGGGTCTTTATCAACTGTTCTACAATGGAATAATCTTGTGCCTTCATCTTCTTCAAGAATTCTTCTGCCTCTTCTTCAGTTACAGCTTTCTTTACTGGTACTGGATTATCTTTGGCAATTTTAGCTTTTCTCAGCTCGTCAGGAGCAAAGCATCTTCCTGAGCGAATCAGCCCATGGGTTTCACACACTTCTTCCTTAACTTCCTTCCCCTTATACGTCACTGTCACTCGGTCGTAATTCCATGGGACGGCCTTTTCACTGATAACTGAGTCACTGTCTTGATGATAACCGGCTCCGCGCGGGCCCCTTGTACTATCACAACGGGCTTGACAGTCGCCCCCGACACTACCACTTTGGCTGGTGCTTGTTTTGCTGCAACACTGCTCAAAAGCTCCTTCTTTACCACCACAACTGGTTTGCTAACTGTCTCTTCTACCTTGATCAATGCTCTCCCCCTTGTTAATTTCTCATTTGACCTGTCCTCACTAGCCCTGATCATCATTACAGTTTGTGACGGCTTCTTATGCTCTCCCTTTTGTACTAGCTCAATCATATGGGTCTCGTGATGGGTTGGCAATGGATTTTGGGTGATGTTCGGCGTTTCTGGGGCTTGCACTTCAATTCGGCGGGTGTCAATGAGCTCCTGGATGGCCTTTTTCAAGTGCTAGCATTTTTCTGT
>NW_017684007.1:0-3348 GCF_001879085.1 Nicotiana attenuata
TGATGCACTATAGGACTGCTGATCGGAATACTGCATATGAGAACCACAGGCACCTGGGGCAGTGTGAGAAGCCTGAAGTGCTGACTGAAAAGGCCTAGGAGGATGGCCTCCACCAAAAGAATCACTGCCTCCGGACGAGGCACCACTGAATCTGCCTGAATGACGAGGCCTCTTGTCAGACCCCTGACCACCTCCCTGTGATAGAACCATCTCAACCCTCCTGGCCACATTGGCCGCATCCTGAAAGGAAATCTCACTCCCTGTCTCCTTAGCCATCTGAAGTCGAATAGGCTGAATGAGTCCCTCAATGACCCTCCTCACTCACTCTCTCTCTCTCTCAGTGGGAAGTATAAGAAGAGCATGACAGGCCAAGTCAATAAATCTGGTCTCGTACTGAGTTATAGTCATAGACCCCTGCTAGAGACGCACAAACTGCCTCCGATAGATCTCTCTATGAGTGATAGGAAGAAACTTCTCCAGAAATAGCTGAGAAAACTGATCCCAAGTCAAAGCTGGTGACCCAACTGGTCTAGCCAAACAATAATCTCTCCACCAGGTCTTGGCGGATCCAGATAAGCAAAAAGTAGCAAGGTCGACCCCATTGCTCTCCACTATCCCCATGTTCCTGAGAACCTCATGACAGTTGTCTAAATAATCCCGGGGATCCTCAAAAGATGTACCACCAAAAGTAGTAGTGAAGAGCTTGGTAAAACCTATCTAACCTCCACAAGCCTCCGAAGACGTAGCTGATCCATCACCGATCTGCGCGGCTGCTCCGCTGAAGAAACGATACGTGACCTCGCCATTCGCGAAAGAACAAGAGTAGAGGTTTCAATTTAGCAGTGAGAGAACAAAAATCGCACGATAGGAAAGAATAGATGTGAAGTTTTTCCTAACTTTGTAGCCTCTAAATACAGACGTCTCTGTACCGATCCCTCAGACTCTACTAAGCTTGTCTCTGAATTAAGAGACCTATGTAACCTAGAGCTCTGATACCAACTTGCCACGACACGGATTTCCCACCCTCGGGAGTCGTGATGGCACCTACTCGTGAAAGCTAGGCAAGCCAACCAATTGAACTATTTACCTTGTTGCCATTTTTAATCCGTTAATAATTAAGAACCAACATCTAAATAACAACAGAATTTAATAAGCGGAAGACTAAATTGCAAAGCTTTAATAATACTGCTAATGCCAATCCATAACAAATCTATCCAAGATTGGTGTCATAACTTCACAAACTGTCTAGGAGTGCTACAAATAAAGGTCTGAAAGATATAAACACAACACTGTCTCTGGAAATACATGAAAGAAACAGGAATAGTAGACAGGAGGAAACGCCAAGGCCTGCGGACGCCTGCAGGACTACCTCGGATCCCTGAATGGACTGAAGGCAGCTACCCAAAGCTAAGGTTCAGAAGCTGCTACATCGGGATCTGCACACAGTGCAGAGTGTAGTATCAGCACAACCGACCCCATGTGCTGGTAAGTGCCTAGCCTAACCTTGGCGAAGTAGTTACAAGGCTATGACCAGATTACCAACTAAACACGTGCAGTTAAATCATATTCAACGGAAAATAAAAGCAGAAATGTACAGTTACGGATGGGAGGGGGAAAACATGCTGCGGAGGACAACAAGTATCAACAGAAAACCAACAAATAAATGTAGAGAAACCATAACTCAACTATCAATAAAAATCAGGAAATCAAAGACAAGTGCACGACATCACCTTTCGTGCTTTAACACTCTCCCACCAAAACAATGCACGACATCACCCTTCGTACTTTAACACTCTCTCACAAATATCATACACGGCATCACCCTTCGTGCTTTACACTCTTCCTCACCCAAGCAACAATCACAGAGCAATTTGGGCAAGGGAATCAATAACATCACAGTAAAATCAAGTAACAACAGGAAATCAGTAAGTAAACGTAAAGAACACCATAACTCAATTATCAGTATAATCGGGAAAATCAAGGACAAGTACACGGCATCACCCTTCGTGCTTTTACTCTCGTCCTCACCATGAAAATCAATATAATTGGCACGGCATCACCCTTCATGCTTTTACCTCACATAATCACTCATATAAAGGCACGGAATTGTACATCGTGCGGCACGGCATCACCCTTCGTGCTTTACACTCTTCCACACAAAAACAATGCACGGCATCACCCTTCGTACTTTAACACTCTTCCTCACCCAAACAACAATCACAAACAATAAGGGCGAGGAAATAAATGAAATCACAATAAAATCTCGGCAAGGGAACAATATCAAAAAGAAACAACATCCCGGCAAGGGAACAATACCATAATCCTTTTCTCTTGTCCACATTTGTTTCACAACTCAACTCACAATTTGAGCTTATGCTCTATAAGGTTCAATTACCAATTATTCTTTCACAATTCACTTCACAACTTGAGCCAACGCTCCTCAATGTTTAAATATCACCTTTACTTCCACGAACTTTGCCCAACAATAGAAAACATCACAAAAAGGCACGAACAAGACAAACGGAGTCATATTAATAATAACATAAGACTCACGGGCATGCTTGACACCAACGTATAGATACTCTTCACCATGCCTTTATGCCGTACTCAACAAATAATACATAGCAAATAGGACACATACTGATCGCGGCCGTCTCAACACTACACAATGGTAGGAAGAGTGGGTAGCGATAACTAATACCCGAATAGTGGATCGGGGTCGAATATCCACAGGGAGCTTGGAATGGAGTTGTATTGCCTGCTTAGTTTAGAATTGCGTTTGTACTTCTAATTGCACTCCTAACATTTTTTGGGGGTTTTTATATTTAAAACTACTTTTGTAATCTAAGGATTAAAGCTAAATTATGCTAAGGAAATATTGCTAAGTTGTGCTTAATATAGGAAAAAGGCACTAGGATTGTGACACTACCTAGGTGGCTAGCTAACGGGTAGAAACTACTAAGGGGAGATTGATAAATCTGGGTTTAGTGCTATAGCCGTCATACAATTGCACTCATTCTCACACCTCTCGGTAGAGAGAACAATTTTGCCCAATTGACTCTCTCGAGACCAATTAGGTAGGCCAATTAGACCGGGCAACTAGGGCTCAAGTAGGGTAATTACTCTTTCGAGGTTTAACCCGTTAATTGGGACTACCATCCTCATGGGTCCATCCCAATTCCTTGTTGGGTTAACTTTTAGGGTCATATGACTCTCTCTCTCAAGAAGAGTTAGACCCACTAAGCTTGAATTCATGTTTGCAACCACAAATTCTAGATTGAAACACAAAATCAACCTAAATAACAAATACCCAATCTCAATCTCACCCTAGAATGCAACACCCATTAA
>NW_017684007.1:4129-7968 GCF_001879085.1 Nicotiana attenuata
TCTTTGTAAAACTATGGATCAAGTGTGCCATAAGAGCATCAAGGTTGACACATTTCATCAAAGAGCTTTCTCAATACCTTGGTCATTGTGGAACCTATCTCAAATATCCTCAACTCTCCCTAAGCGAACCTCACCTTTTAGAGTAGTGACACACAAACCGAGGTTGATGGATTTTCACTCAATTCTCTCAAAAAGAAGGTCACAAATCCGGCTCTAGGTACCATATGCTTTGCCCCTTATGTAAGTATCCACTAATGTAGGTTCCGTTCAACTCAAGATCATATAGGGCTTTTGTGGAGTCATTGTAAAGGCTTTTGGGCAAGGATATGACATGTTTTTGTTCAAGTGGGTTCAATCTTCCCTTAATCACTTCTTTTGATTCATTTTGGCACACTTTTCTTGACTCATTTGAGTATTTACTTCTTTTTCAAGGGGTTAGAGAGACACACTGTCACTCTTCCATATGCAATTCAACACATTTCTCCTTTTTTCTGCTTTTTTCCACTCCCTTTTTCACCTTTGTTTTCTTTGAATCCCTTTTTTTTACCTTATTCACTTCAGTCTTTCTTTTTGTCTTGTCTTTTCTTCCTTTTTCATTGCCTTTCTTTTCTCTTGCTTTTGTACGTTTTACCACATTGTTTCCTTTCTTCCCACTCCCCCCAAGCTTAGACATTTGTCATTTACTCAAGGGAAGATATGGGTGCCAAGAGAGGGTCTCATTAAAAACCGGTATAGGCTTGTAGTTTTGGTTCTTGAAAGAAGGAAGTTTAAGGCTCAAAAGGGTTAACTAGGGAATCATTTCATTGGTAGGCTATGGAGTTGTTCAACTTATCATTTGGATCAAGGAGAGCCTATAATCACTTCTCAAGTCAAATTTCACCTAGGATTTCGGCTCAACAAACATTCGGGGCAAGTTCTAGACCATTGGCTCGGGACTTGGACTCACAATTCTAATTCTCACCACACACCCTCAAGGATTGCTAAAGACATCGAGTCGAGGGCCCACAACGACCTTAGTTACGATTCAAGCGCACAATGGTTCAACAGGACCACATGATGATTGTTTGGTCAACACAAGAGTCTCAAGGCCACGACTTTCACCATCCTAAGCACAACATAATGTCTTTGACCATGGGATCAAAGGCAAATGTGTTAGGCCCAAGTGAAGCTTTGCCTGAGGTACCCTTAACTACGCAAAATCAAAAGAAAAAAATCAATAACGGACTCAAACCCTTAAGAAGGTTGTCACGCCATCCATCATTGGGAAGAGCCACCCGGTTCGCACAACACTCTGCCCTTGGAAAGAACCGTGACATTAAGAAAACCAAGGGCTTATTGACAACACCAAAACTAAAACAAAAGGCTACGTGCCTAAATACCAAGCTAAAAATGAATTTTTTTAACGAAAATAGAAAAACCGAATGAATATGTACAATGGGGAGTAGAATATACAACGGGGATGAATATATACATAAAGTAGAGAAGTAGCCAAAATTAGCAGTTATATACAGGACAACTATCAAATCTAAAACATAAACTAAAAGTCAAATATATACAATCATCCAAATGTATCAAAAATCAAAACAGTAGGGCGCACCCCCACGAATAAGAGCTGGCATTGTCCCCAATGCCAACTACCAAAATAAGCATAAAAACAGAGAAAGGATATAGAATGGCTCCTCAAGCCTGATCCGGCTGCATGGGCTGATCAGTGGTCCCCTGGTCCTCTGTACTGGCAGGAACCTTAGACTGGTTCCCGGCCTGCTGCTGCTCTGCTGCTGGGACAGGGGCCGGGTCATGGACCGGCTGAACATCTGGTGGAGCAGTGGAGGTACCCTCCTGAACCTGTTCCACCTCTATCACAACACCCTCAGTGCTAGGAAGCTTCCTCTTCTTCCTTGGGTGCCTAGGCTCCTCCTCCTGCTATGGCTGTGCTGCTGCTGGATCTAGAGCTGGATCCCCCAATAGCAAGTCCAATGGCATCTGGTCTGCCAAAAGCTTGTCTACATCTGCTCGCAGCTTCTTTACCGACTCCCGAGACGCCCTCGACTTTCTCATTTTCTTATGTTCCTTTGCAAGCTCCTTCAAAGTCTTGCCATGTGAGGCTACCGCCGTAGTCAAGGTGGCCTGGGTCTCCAAAATCTTCTCCTAGTTAGCCAGGAGCTTCTTCAATGTCTCCTCAATGGAAGGAGGAATCTGAGCAATGGCTGGTGCTGAATGTGCCTCAACTGTAGTAGCCAAAGTGGACAACTTGGATGTCGTTGCTGACATCCAGTTGTTTAGACTGGATAAAGATTGACTGAGCTGGTGGGCAGTGAATCAATGAGTCTTTGAAACAGGAACTGCCGGGTCAGTTGAAGTAGAAGGACCTGGGGGTAAGGGCTCACTGGTGGAAGTGGTCGGGATGGAGGATGGTCTAATAGAAGGCTCTACCGCAACTGGCTCCTCAGACTGGCCAGTTGGGGCAGAGGTGGGTGGCTGGTACTTTTTGGATTTTGGGGGTTGTCTGAACCCAATTGGCTATACCAAGAATAGGGGGCCACCGGCTTTGTCTTGACATCAAATCACTTTTTCGTCACCTCCAAATCCCTAAAGTACATGGACAGAGTGTTCGGGAAGGGGTAGTTTGTGTTGGTCTCCTGTCCGACTGTAGAGATCACCCTCGAGATGATGTTGCCCACATTGAGAGGACGCCCGGCCATGATGGATGCCACAAGAACAGCCCGGGCAAGAGGAACTGAGTGATCATGTGTGGAGGGATCAAGTCTACTACAAACGAATGTCAACCAACCCTTTGCTTCAAAATTGAATGTGTTCCTTAGAATCTTCTCCCCGCCTTCAACCATTTTGGAACAGTGCCCGGGGCTGCCAAGTACTCGGCCAACCAGGGACGCACCTCCTCACCCATTGCTAACTTCGCTAAGTATTCTGTTTCATCCTCCTCTTTGAACCCCAAATATTCATTCAAGGACTTCCCATCAAAAACCACTATTTTATCCCGCACCTTCGTCGCCTTTGTGTCCTTAACCACATGAGAAACATTGTAATAGAACTCTTTTACCATATGCTCATTGGCATCAATACACCTCTCCTTGAAGAAGCCCCAGCCATCTCTAGTACGGAATTGCTCTTGCACCTTTGGGTTGAGAGGTAGAAGATCACTGTCAATGAATTGTCTTTCCGGGATCAATTTCCTCACGGGCCACCACTCTATAAATTTGTGGAATGCTATTTCACTCACAAATCTGTCTGCCCAGGCTTCAGGTTTTCTGGTTCGATCAACTCCCCCGACTTGAGGCTCACCTCCCTCACCATATCCTGCACTCTCCCCAGATAATGAAGCTCTGGGGGAGGTGGAGTATTGTTCCTCACTTCTTGCTACGGACTCATCAGATGAATCCGAAATTACATTGACCGGTCTCTTGGAGGTGGGTGAAGGTGGAGGAGTGTCATGTAATTGGAATGGGTCAGAGGTGTGAGTGGGGGCTGATTCTGAGGTGATGCTCCGGGAGGGTGCATACTCACTCCCCGAAGAGTGGGAGGCAGCCCTATCAGCAGCCCGTATCAGCTTACGGGTCTTTTTAATGTTTGCCCGGGCTTGGGAGTGAGTTTAGCAATTCTTTTTCCCTTTCCCCCTCGGGAGGAACCACCTCTCCCGGGTTGTTGTTGTTCTGTACCTCCTCGTTTCTTAACCATGATCTGCAAAAATACACGTCTAACATTGTTAGTTTAAGCACATGCAGTGAATTAGATGAATCACATAGGAGGGGAAAATACAGTTAATATGCATAACACAGAAGTAGAACACAGGGGCGCGGACCGCGTAGATCTGGAGCGCG
>NW_017684008.1:0-7968 GCF_001879085.1 Nicotiana attenuata
AGACTTCATTGATCGGTGTAGGGACAAACTGCATAATATGAGGATATTGGAGTCCCATGGAGTAGATTTCACCGCCTTCCAGTTAGATGGTAGGGCCCGTAGATGGTGGTAGTCTTACCTTCTTGGCGGACCAGCAGGTTCTCCTCCCATGACTTAGGATCAGTTTACACGACTTCTATTGGACAGGTACATTCAACCCTCTCAGAGGGAAGAGTTACGGCGTTAATTTGAGCAGCTCGAGCAGGGTCAGATGTCTGTGACCGACTACGAGGCGATATTCTCTGAGTTGTCTTGCCATGCACTTATGAAACTTCCTACGGACGCAGAGACGGTGCGGAGATTTGTTGCGGGGTTACACCCTAGTATTCGGGCTAGCATGGCTAGAGAGCTTGAGATGGGTACTGATTATCAGCTGGTGGTAGAGATTGCTCGGAGGATTGAGGGCTACCGCTTGAGGGGTAGAGAGCAGATGCAGCAGGACAAGAGGGCTCGATTCTCCGGAGAGTTTAGAGGTGCCCTGGCTAGGATCAGAGGTCAGTTTGGGAGAGGCCAGCCCAGCAGACCCCCATATTTAGCATCACCACCACCTCCTCGAGGTGCTCTAGTGAGGCCTTATTTCAGTGCGATGCCAGAGAGTTCTTATCGCACGCCAGCTATTCAGGGTTCCTCCGACGGGTATTCTGGTCATCAAGGTTCTTTTAGTGGGTATTCGGGCCATCAGGGTCAGACTTCGGGGCAGCAGTTTATGGCACCGCGGGGTTGCTACGAGTGTAGGGATCGGGGTTACATGAAGAGATATTTTCACAAACTTCGGGGCAATGTAGTACAATAGGGTCATTAGCCTATGATTAGAGTGCCAACCGTCCGGCCGCCCAGAGGCGGAGGGAAGGCAGGTAGGGGCCGTCCTAGAGGTGGAGACCAGGCAGGGAGTGGTCAGCTAGCTATTGTTCAGCCAGTCGGAGGCTAGCCAACTGGCGCTCCAGCTAGATTCTATGCTTTTCCGGCCAGAACAGATGCAGTGGTCTCAGATGCCGCGATCACAGGTATTAAATCTGTCTGCGATAGGGATGCTTCGGTATTATTTGATCCAGGGTCTACCTCATATGTGTCATCTCTGTTTGGTCATTTCATTGATATCCCTCGTGAGTCTTTACACTCATGTTTATGTGTCCACTCTTATGGGCGATTCTGTGGTTGTGGATCGAATCTACCGGTCCTGTGTGGTTACATTCTGCGGTTATGAGACTAGAGCGGACCTTCTGTTACTTGATATGATCGACTTTGAGGTCATCTTGGGCATGGATTGGTTCTCTCCATATCACGCCATCCTTGATTTTCATGCCAAGACCGTTACTTTAGCGATGCCAGAGTTTCCAGCCTTGAGGCTCGACATCTGGTCGAGAAGGGGTGTTTGGCGTATCTAGAGTTTCCAGCCTTGAGGCTCGACATCTGGTCGAGAAGGGGTGTTTGGAGTGGAAGGGTTCCTCCGTTAGTTCATCTAGTCGGGTTATCTCTATTCTGAAGGCTCGACATCTGGTCGAGAAGGGGTGTTTGGCGTATCTAGCATATGGGTTTCCTTCTGACCTTCCAGGCATGTCGCCAGATCGTGAAATTGATTTCTGTATTGATTTGGCTCTAGGTACCCAGCCTATATCTATCCCACCGTACCGTATGGCTCCGAAAGAGTTGAAGGAGTTGAAGGAGCACCTTGAGGAGTTGTTAGCAAAGGGGTTTGTGAGACCCAATGTATCACCTTGGGGTGCACCAGTGTTATTTGTGAAGAAGAAGGATGGGACTATGTGGATGTACATTGACTACCTCCAGTTGAACAAAGTCACCATCAAGAACAAGTACCCGTTGCCGCGTATCGATGATTTGTTTGACCAATTGCAGGGTGCTAGGGTGTTTTCTAAGATCGACTTGAGATCGGGATACCACCAGTTGAAGATTCGGGACTCAGATGTTCCAAAGAATGCCTTCCGTACAAGATATAGTCATTATGAGTTTCTAGTGATGTCCTTCGGCTTGACTAATGCCCCAGCGGCGTTTATGGATTTAATGAACCGTGTGTTGCCTTATATTGATTCTTTTGTTATCGTCTTCATTGATGACATCTTGATTTACTCACACAGCCCGGGGGAGCACGAGCAACATTTGAGAGTGGTGCTTCAGACATTGAGAGAACAGAAGCTGTATGCTAAGTTCTCCAAGTCTGAGTTTTGGCTAGAGTCCGTGGCATTCTTGGGGCATGTTCTATCAGGAGAGGGTATTAAGGTGGATCCTTAGAAGATTGAGGCAGTTCAGAGTTGGCCACGTCCCACTTTGGTGACTAAGATCAAGAGTTTCCTGGGGCTAGCAGGTTATTATCGCCGATTTGTGCAGGGCTTTTCATCCATTGCAGCACCTTTGACTAGATTGACCCAGAAGGGTGTTCCTTTTTGTTGGTCCGATGATTGTGAGGCAAGCTTTCAGAAGCTCAAGACAGCTTTGACTACAACACCACTTCTAGTGTTTCCTTCCGGTTCGGGGATGTATACTGGGTATTGCGATGCTTCACGCGTTGGTTTGGGTTGTGCATTGATCCAGGAGGGGCGAGTTATTGCATATGCTTCACGTCAGTTGAAGATTCAAGAGAAGAATTACCCCGTGCACGATCTAGAGTTAGTAGCGATTGTTTATGCACTTAAGATATGGAGGATTATCTGTATGGGGTGTCATGTGAGGTTTACACTGATCATCGCAGCTTACAGTATTTGTTCAAGCATAGGGATCTCAATTTGAGGTAGTATAGATGGCTTGAGTTACTGAAGGACTATGAGATCACCATTCTTTATCATCCGGACAAGGCAAATGTGGTCGCGGATGCCTTAAGTAGGAAGGCAGAATGTATGGGCAGCTTGGCATTCATTTCAGCAGAGGAGAGGCCACTAGCTTTGGACATTCAGTCCTTGGCTAACAGAATCGTGAGGTTGGATATTTCTGATCCCAGCCGAGTTCTTGCATGTGTTGTTGCCTAGTCCTCACTATTGGGGCAGATCAAGGCTCGGCAATTTGATGATCCTCATTTGGCAGTTCTCAGAGTGACTGTACTATAGGGTAGTGCCAAGGAGGATTCTATTGGCGAGGATGGTGTTCTACGACTCTAGGGCCACCTATGTGTTCCTAACGTCAACGGATTGAGGGAAAGGATTCTAGAGGAGGCACACAGTTCACGGTATTCTATTCACCCAGGTGCTACGAAGATGTATCCTGACCTGAGGCAGCATTATTGGTGGCGGCGAATGAAGAAAGACAGTGGAGTACGTAGGTAGATGCCTAAATTCCCAGCAGGTCAAGTATGAGCACTAAAGGCCAGGTGGCCTACTTCAGCAAATGACTATACCTGAGTGGAAATGGGAGCGCATCACTATGGACTTTGTAGTTGGATTGCCGTGGACCTTGCGAAAGTTTGATGTAGTTTGGGTCATTGTCAACAGGTTTACCAAGTCGGCACACTTTATTCCGTTGTGACTACCTATACTTCAGAGAGATTGACCTAGATTTATATTCGGGAGATAGTCCGGTTGCATGGTGTGCCTGTTTCCATCATATCAGATAGAGTCCCTCAGTTCACTTCCTATTTCTGGAGGGCCGTACAGAGTGAGTTGGAGACCCGTGTAGAGCTCAGCACAGCATTTCATCCTCGGACCGACGGGCAGTCGGAGCGGACAGTTCAGATATTAGAGGACATGCTGAGAGCATGTGTGATTGACTTTGGAGGACAGTGGGATCGGTTCTTGCCTTTGACCGAGTTTGCTTACAACAATAGTTATCAGTCTAGCATCAAGATGGCTCCATTTGAGGCTTTATATGGTTGGCAATTTCGTTCCCCTGTCGGGTGGTTTGAGCTCGGCGAGGATAAGCTATATGGTACTAATTTGGTGAAGGGTGCCTTGGAAAAGGTAAAGTTGATCCAGGAGAGACTTCGCGCAGCACAGTCCAGACAGAAGAGTTACGCGAATCAGAAGGCGCGTGATGTATCATTCATGGTCGGCGAGAAGGTTCTCTTGAAAGTCTCGCCGATGAAGGGTATCATGAGGTTCGGGAAGAAGAGCAAGTTGAGCCCCAGGTTTGTAGGCCCATTTGAGGTGTTGAGGCAAGTTGGGGAGGTTGCTTATGAGCTTGCTTTACCTCCCAGCTTATCGGGAGTTCATCCGGTTTTTCACGTGTCTATGCTTTGGAGGTATCACGCCGACTTGTCTCATATGTTAAACTTCAGTACTATTCAGCTAGATGAGAGCTTGGGTTATGAGGACAGTGTTGCCATTGTTGATAGGAAGGATCGCCAGTTGAGATCCAAGAGGATTTATGCGGTAAAGGTTCAGTGGAGGGGCCAACCAGTCGAGGAGGCGACATGGGAGTCCGAGGAGGACATGCGGAGCAGATATTCAGACTTATTTAGCACTTCAGGTATGAATCTAAACCCGTTCGAGGACGAACGTTTGTTTAAGAGGTAGAGAATGTAACGACCCGACTAGTTGTTTTGCTTTCTAGAACCCCGTTCCCCTAAATAAGACTTCCTGTACTTGCTTTTACTGATTTATGACTTGCGGAGATGGTTGGTTCGGGATTTGGAAGAGTTTGGGTTGAAATAGGAGCACTTGGCTCCTTAAGGTTGGCTTAAAAGGCCAAGTTTGACTTCAGTCAACATTTTGAGTAAACGACCTCGGAATCAGGATTTGACGGTCCCAATAGGTTCGTATGATGATTTCGAACTAGGGCGTATGTTCGGATTGGATTTTGGATGACCCGGGAGCATTTTGGCGCATAATAGTGAAAGTTGGTTCCTGAAGGTTTTTAGAAGTTCTTTAAATTTGGTTTAGAGTGGGTTTTGATGATATCAAGGTCCGAACATGATCCGAGATCGAGAATAGTTCCGTAATGTCATTTAAGACTTGCACGCAAAATTTGGTTTCAATCTGAATAGTATAAGTATGTTTCGTCACATTGGAAGTAAATTGAAGAACTTGAAGTTAATAAGTTTGAATCAATTGGTTTTAGGGTGTGATTCCTAGTTTTGATGTTGTTTCGGGTTTTTCGAGTGTTCGAGCGAGTCCGTTTTATCATTTCAAACTTGTGGGTATGTTCGGGCGGGGCCCTGGGGGCCCCGAGCGTCAGTCGGACGAGGCACGGACTAAGTTGGAAAAAAAGTTGAGCAAGAACTGAATGCGCAGCTTCTGTCATATCCGCACCTGCGGTTGCTAAGCCGTAGATGCATGCTCGCAGGTGCGGGCCATGACTCGCAGATACGGCCAAGGGTGAGTAGCCCAGAATCGCAGATGCGGCCCTTTCGCCGCAGAAGCGGTGGGCCTTATCGAGAAGCGGCCCAATGAAGTTCCGTAGACGCGGACCATTGTTCGCAGATGCGGGGGCGCAGGTGCAGAAATCACTGAAGGCAGTAGCCTTCATTAAATACAGGCCTTAGACGTTTTGGCTCATTTCACTCCATTGTTGGGCGATTTTTGAGCTCCTTGAGAGGGGTTTTTCACCAAGCTTTTGGAGGTAAGTAATTCCTACTATATGTAAGTTAAATACTTGAATTTTGGGTAGATTAACATGTAAAGATTAGTGAAAATCATGGGATTAGAGTAAAACCTAGGTTTTTGATAAAAACAAGGTTTAACCACAAAATTTGTTATGGAATGAAGTAAAAAACATATATTCTTGATCCTAAGGTTATGGGTAACAACTTTATTCGAAAACTTTCGGAATCCGGGCACGTGGGTCTGGGGATGAATTTTAGGAACCTTGCAATATAGGTTGGGTAATCACTCTAATAGTAGGGATGTGAACTTTTGAGCCTATATTAATTAGTTTTTACACTATTTGAATAGTTTCGGATTGTTCGGCTCCGGCTTGAGGGTTTGAGTGCATTCTTGAGTTGGAGGTAGGCTCGAAACGAGGTCTGTCTCTTTTCTAACCTTGTAAGAGGAAAATTTCTCCATAGGTGAACTTAATTAATATATGATTAATTGTGGGGGTTACGTACGCAAGTATATTTATATTTAACAGCGTCGCAAGTATATTTCGCGAGCGGGGTGATTATTTCCACTACTCTCATAGAAGCGGGCCGTTCGTCTTGGCAGGTTAATAAATGTATCTATGGTTCGGGCCGTTTGACCCTCGGTATTGCATATTTTACTTTTATGTTGGATCGGCCCGAACGTCCTCGGTGGTATTTTGTGTGATAAAAGAATTGGAACTCTTTATAGTTGTATGCTTCGTTGCTTTACATGCCACTTGTTTTAAATAAAGAAGTGCCTTGCCTTTTTAAATATGATGGAAGGATTCCTCGGTTCTACATACATTATGCTTTAAGAATCGGAACTTCATATTATTATATTGTTGGCCCTAGTAAGTGTCAGAGTCGACCCCTCATCACTACTTCTTCGAGGTTAGGCAAGATACTTACTGGGTACATATTTTAATGTACTCATGCTACACTTCTGTACTTGATTGTAAAGGCTTTGAGGTAGGTGCATCTGGCCATCAGTCCGGCACGTAGATTTGACTCCTCAGCTTGAGACTTTCCGGTGAGCTGCCCTTTTGAGCCATTCTGCAGCAGCTGGAGTATCTCTTATGTTATTTTTCTGTCTATTTCTTTTCCAGACAGTAGGATAGTATGGTTTTGTATATTCTACTAGATTGCCCTCACACGTGTGACACCAGGTCTTGACACACACATTAGTAGACTTATAATTTTTTGTTTACTATCATGATTTCAATTCGTAATTATTACTTCCATCTAGTTATGCTTAAGNCGAATTCATATCTATTATACGCTATAATTTTGTTATATTTTTACACATAATTTATGCTTCACGTCAGAAATACTAGTTTAAATGAATGATGAATCGGGGACTGTATAGCTGATCTGCCCCTGATTTGTACAATCCCAATTCTCCCACGCATTCAGATAGTCTTCTACACACCCTACATTTTTTATTTTTTCCTCGTCGATTAAGTTTAGCTTCTTCCTATATAACAATCTTGAAGACCCAAGTGCCACATAAATAATAACAAAATATTAGTAAGTGTAATAAATAATATTAAGAGTGAATGTCCATGTATTATGAAGTTAACTAGGAGCAAGTTATAGGCTCATGTTCGTGACACCGGGTCCTAGTTTGGGATTTATGTTTCCGATATTTTGTTAAATTTCCGCGTATTGTTCAGTATTTCTAAACTTTTGATAAAAATGGCTTAGTTATTAATATCTGTGCTTTGAAATTTATGAACCATCCAATGTGGGAAATATTGTTGAAAGGTCGGGCTTGCCTAGCAATGTGTTGGGCGCCATCACGACCGGGGATTGGGTCGTGACAATCCCAATACACTCAGTTTCTATTATTATGCATAGTTGACTAGCTTAAGTTATGAAGTTTGTCTATTCTATTTGACCTTACGATTGGCATATCTTCCTACCATGATATCTTTGGACTTAGGAATCTTTGTGTTATACTCAACATGATTAAGATTCTTATTGACTGTTATAGACCATGCCTACTTGCTTGTTTACTATGTGTAATTGCCATTCTCTAACTATGACTCTATTAGACCTTCATGCCTTAGATTCTTAGTTTTAAAGTCCCTTTTAGGATAATTCTGGCTCATGCTTTACTCTAAACTTGTTGTTCTAGAAAATTAAGCATGTATGTATGCTTACCCTGTAAACTAAGTGACTCGCCTCCCCAACTCTTCTAATGTTGCGCATGATATACTCTATCACTTTTTGTGAACCAATGTTGTTAGTTTTTCATGTCAAACTCACCATGTGGAAACTAAGTTCTACCGGTTCTCCTAGTCTTATGCTCGAGCCCTTGTAACAATGGTCTTGTTGTCAATCAAGGCCTGAATCTTGTCCTTCAGGGAGTGGCACTCATCAATGGTATCGTACCCTTCATGCCGGAATGGTATGCACTAGGTTTT
>NW_017684009.1:0-7964 GCF_001879085.1 Nicotiana attenuata
TGTCCCACTTCTGTCCAATTCTTTAGTTGACATTTATTCTAGCATATTGTAACACTGTTCCCCCCCCCCCCCTCCCCTTTCCTCTGTAATTCAGTATTTAAATTATGTATGCATCCTGTCAGTTGTTTGTCATGAATTTGATACTTTATGAATCCCAAACCCTCATACCCCTTTATAGGTGAGTTATGGTTTGGGGCATGACAACACTCTAATATTGTTGTCCATGATTCTGGATTGGATTCTTTGAATCCCAAACGCAATCAGTTCCCATTCCCTTTCCCCCTTTATGTGTTGTTGAGCTTTAGACTTGGGTCTGGCAGTGTCCTAATCACTGTCCAGACTCTGGTCTGACCTTCAAGGGTCTGCTTTAAATGTGTTTGACCAAGCAGGTGGTCAGGGGTGTGCCAGCCTACTTTGTAGCTAGGTATGACCACCACCTGTCATGGCCCCCCAATTCCCTTTCACTTTGCACTTACTCTTAGCTATAAGTTCAGCCCCTCTCTTGCAAGCCATGCTTTGGTACCCCCGAGCTCCCTCTGAACTTTGATGCATGAGAGTCGGCTCTTCCACACTGCACTATTCTAATTCTGGTAGTATCCTGGGTGTAAGCAATGCCTGGAATCCCTGAGATTCCTTGGAACTTTGAAGCACCTTGGATAAAGAGAAGGCTTTGGAAATCTGGATCCCGGAAGAGGCTCAATCGCATGTTATTAGACATTAAGGTTGAATTAGGCTACTCGGATCTATCTGTTAGCTTTTGATGTATCCTTTAATTTCCAGTTTGATTCATTGGGTAGTAATAATTATGTATGAAACTCGGGGAGTATAGTAAAAGGGTGTGGGAGGGGTCTTTACTTTTCTTGTATCCAAGGGGTAGAAATCATGAATTAGGATTTTATTCAAACTAGAAATCCTGCCTATAGGGTCTTTAGTACTGATTCAATCACATAGAGACCATGCCTATAGGATTTAACGCTTAACTTTACCGCAAAAATTACCTAGAAAGCATGTCTATAGGATTTAACATTCATGTTCTGTACTGACACATATAGAGATCATGTCTATAGGCTCTTGCATTTCTGCATATATAAATGTTATTAGGCAAACCATTTATAGGCTTAATAACAAAGTTGCATATCAACATCATGTGTATAAGACTCTTAATGATATCAGGAAAGGGTGTTAAAATCAGTAAACATATAGAAAGCATGCCTATTGGAAACCTCGTCTTCAATAGCATCATTCGTTCTTAAACAGTATCGATTGTTGGAACTAGTGTCTTTATTAAAACTTGTAATTTTCTACTTCTGAAGCCCGCTAAAATTGGTAAACCTTTTTCCTATAGCCAATCTGCACTCCCCCGGAACTCGTAAACCATTTAATCAGTCTACATCTTTTCTGAAACAACTGGTAACTCTTCTCTAAAAATCGGTTTGCATCTTTTCTCTTTGTTTAAACTGATAATTCTTTTTCTAATATCAACTTGCATCTTTTCTGAAACTACTGGTACCTCTTTGCATCTTTTTCCTAAAATTAATAGATCATACGCCTAGGTTTTTTATTTTAACTCATAAACAAGGGTTGGCTAATTAATGAATTGGGTCAGTCCCTAACAACTGTATCCGAGTTGCCTAATGGAGACTCTCTGTTTAAATACATGTGTTGAACCAGTCCGCTCGCTGCTTAATTTAATCTAAGACCAAAATCAGTATTTTTCAAGGCGTGCTAAACTAAATGATTGTTTGACTTCTGGGGTTAATTTGAGCCTTGTATGCTTGCTTGTCCTCCCCTTTTACTTGATACTTGTTTTGAATGTCGAGCTAGAATTTTATTCTTTAAACTCCACAAAGGCCCCCGTCCCTTTCTTCCCCTTTAGGATTAGAAGTCCTAATACCCCGGGACTAATAGGATTGGGACGGGTAGTAGCATGCGATAAGTAAACGATACCGTTCCGCGCTTTAATACCTTAACGGGGTGGGAAGGGTAGACATGGAGATGATGATTACACGATAACACTCCGCATACAACTGAGTACCAGTGTTGTGCGAATGATCCATGTATGTATAAACCTAGGACCCCTTTCTCCTTCTTTATTAGTTTAATAAAATTTTCTGAATCTTTAAAGCTATTGCATTTTCAATTTCTGCTTCTCGCATGATCTTTCGGATTATTTGCACTAAGTACTTGACCTTTTCCTCTACTTGCACGTTTTTTACAAAAATTGCTCCTTTAAAATTCAGCACTTCTTTTAACCTTTTGTGCTTCTTATACTTGTTTATTTACATTTACATCTAAAGTCACAATTGTAGCATGGCCGGGAACCACACTAGTGGATCTTGAGGGGTGCCTAACACCTTCCCCTCGAGATAATTTCATGCCCTTACCTAAAACTCTGGTCTGTATCTTTAATTCTTCTAAAAGTGTCCTAATGCACTATAATCATTAGGTGGCGACTCTCCAAACTCTCAAAAAATCCAATTCCCAAAGTGGGAAAAGAGTTGTCTTCCCAAATGTCGTGAACCCGATTCCGCGAGGAAAAAAAAGGGGGGCGTCGACAGCATGGCGACTCCGCTGGGGACTTCTTTAGGCTTTTACCATTGCATGCTATACGTGACTTTATTGCTTTCTTTTATTGATTTTGTTTAATGTCTTTATTTTGAAACTAACCTGTTTCTTTTGTTTCTTTTTCTTTAATTACTTTCATTTATTGCTTTTCCATCAATACTGTTGTAATTTCTGAGCAATCATTGTAAACTTTATTGTATGAACGTGAAAATACATGTCAATTTGTTTCATCCTTGTAAACTGCATCTTCAACATCATATTCCACTCGTGCCAAACAAATACTATAGCAACGCTTATAATGAGTAGTCGCGCACTTCCAATACTACCACCCCCTAAATTTGGCAAAGGCATATTTGCGGTAAAACCAGTCGATCAACGGTGTAGTCGACAGTTCCGTGCCTTTCCCTCTTGAGTTGTCCGCTCAAGGGTACCAGTCTAGCACTTCAAGATAGAAACCTTACTCCGTTAAACTGTACATGCATCATGGTCAAACCTAGCCGAGTCAGTTTGTTGTCCACATAATGACTCATTAAGATAGCCTTGTCCAAAGTCCACCGGGTTTCCTTGAAACCCAAGCGGACACCTCCACGTTCTATGCATTTATTTGGAGAACTTAAGTGCTTTGCTATGCTAATTATTGATTTAAATAGTCGAGTCTGGTGGGGGTAAGGGCCTAACACTCTATTTTGCAGAAAATGAGGCACGAGATCCCCAAATTTGGCATGGTAACCAACATTCATCCAAGGCTACCGAATTGGTGGAACGACCTCCATTCTAGTGATCAAACACTCGTCCGCAAGTACCTAGGGAATCTGCCTTCTCTCCTAGAGATTCAACCTAACAACAGAATCATAGAGGCTGCAACATTGTTCTGGGATAGTGACAAATCTGTGTTCCACTTTGGTGATCTAGAGATGACTCCTTTACTTGAAGAGATAGGGGGTCTAGCTGGAATTCCTTGGGAGACTCCGGGTCTGCTTATGCCAGAAAATCGCAAAGGAAGGGGTTTCCTTAAAATGATGGGATTGAAGAAAAACCCAGACTTAACCTATTTGAAAGACTCCTACATCCCGTTTGACTATCTATATGAAAGTTACGGCCATAGCAAGTCATACCGCACCTATTCAGACGAATTTGCTATCACCTCATTGGGGCATGTCCATAGAAGGGTCTTTGTTTTCATGTTTTGCTTTTTGGGGATGATCGTGTTCCCTATGAAGAAGGCTAAGATCCACACCAGACTAGCCATGGTAACCAAAACTTTGATGAAAGGAATTGGTGGGCAAACTTTCAGCATAGTACCCATGATCGTCGCCGAGATATATCGCGCCTTGAACAATTGTCAACAACAAGGCAGTCATTTTGAGGGTTGCAATCATTTTGAGGGTTGCAACTTATTGCTTCAGCTTTGGCTCATGGAGCACCTCCAGAAAGGAGAATACCGACAGGAGATCCTACGCAGAGATTGGGATGATCATATCGCCTTCCACCAGCCGAGGCGTATGAATTATATGCCAAAGATGTTCGCTCAGCCAGAGGACGCCAGAGGGTGGGTAGAACTGTTCGAAAATCTGAAAGAAGACCAGGTGCAATGGATGTTTGAGTGGTTCCCTACGGATGAATTCATTTTCCGATCCCGAGATGCACCATTTCTCATACCGATTGGTTTGAGAGGGACTTATCCTTACGTTCCTCTCCGAGCCATGAGGCAAGCTGGAAGAAGACAAATCATACCAAGGGTTGATAAAACAAGTCATCTCAGGGCTGATTTCCAGGACGATGATAGCCCTCACAGGTGTCAAGCTCATCATTTGTGGCATTGCAAAATCGTTTTGGGGAAGGAATCCATCGAGCCAGACAGGTACCACGCCGGTTGCGTGCCGCATTATTCGGGTTGGTTAGAAGACGATGGCATGGGTCAGACGAGATTCGTTCGAGGTCACAGAATTGTTGACGAGCATGCTGAAGCACAGGTTAAGTATAATCAACTGCGCAAGAGAATTCGAGAGTGTGAAAGTGAGCATCGGGAAATACCATCAGAAATTGATCGATGAGTGGAAAGAAATGGCTGTCAGCACCAACAACCGACTAGGATATTTGGAGCGGGGTCTAGTAGAGCTGGAAGGAAAGTTCATCAAGAGAATCGAAGACTGCCAAAACACCGAAGGAAATGCGGGCGGACATCTGGCCCGAGCCTACTTACTGCTAAGACTACGCGAGTTGGTGGAGCTGTTCGAGGGAGACAAGACTGCCAAATCTGGGGAAGGTCCTTCTGGGACCAAGTAGTTAGGAGTCCTTTATTTTGCTTTAATGATGTAATAAGGCCAATGGCCACTAGTGACATTTACTTTCTATTATTTAGAGTCGTTTTGGATTCGTCTTATTTTTATCAATAAAATGAGGCATTTAGCATTATAAGTTCTCCAAAACTATTTGTCGCTAGGCCTACCTCGGGCACAACGAGGCACCAAAATTAGGGCGCGATTTATATTCTCACCCAATGTGTTTAAATAACTGCAATACTTTTTCCTCAGAACCCGCACTAACTTGTTACCTTTTTTTTTTTTTTCTTCTTTTATTTCTATTCCCCCCCCCCAAAGGTTAGTTCGTGCATTCTGGCACCATCAGCATACTCCACAAGATCCAAGGGCCCTCTACCTCCTCCTCCTCCTCCTCCTGTCTGGAACAAAAATAAAGGCAAAATGGGAGATACAAGCGCCAGAAAGGAGATTGAGATTCCTCAGGGTCCCCGGTTGCTAAGGAAACTACTGCACAACTGGAACAAAAGCTATTGAAATTTCGAGAAGAACTGGATCAGGTTCGGAATTTGGCAAACCTGTCATTTTCCCTCACCGCCCCTGATGTCAACACCCAAAATCTCGCACCTCCACAAAATACCCCGCAACCACAGATACAACCCACTCATTCCTGTAACACATGCCACACTCCAAATAACACCCTACTACTCATTCCCGAGCCACTGAACACCACAAATGACCATCTCCACAACACTCCTATTTACGTGGATACTGTACCCCACTATGCCCAACCCATCTCAAATGCACCTGAGTCTGATGACAAGGACTCCCTCATCAGGAACTTAGCGGCAGAGCTCAAGAAATTAACCAGCCGAGTTCAGGGCGTAGAAGGTAACAAAGGCATTGAAGGATTGAATTACGAGGACTTGTGCATTCAACCAGATGTTGAACTTCCGGAGGGGTACAAACCTCCCAAGTTCGAAATGTTTGATGGAACAGGAGATCCCAGAGTCCACCTGAGGACCTATTGCGATAAGCTAGTAGGGGTCGGAAGAGATGAG
Source organism: Nicotiana attenuata (assembly GCF_001879085.1). Lineage (NCBI taxonomy): Eukaryota > Viridiplantae > Streptophyta > Magnoliopsida > Solanales > Solanaceae > Nicotiana > Nicotiana attenuata. The sequence goes on from NW_017684009.1 coordinate 5,885, forward strand.
AAGATCCGTATGAAGCTCTTCATGAGGAGCTTAAAGGGAGATGCACTATCCTGGTACATCAGTCAAGACCCCAAGAAATGGACGAGTTGGGTAGGTATGGCATCGGACTTCATGGATAGATTCCAGTTTAATACAGAGAACGCACCAGATGTATTCTACATACAGAATTTGAAGAAGAAACCCACCAAAACATTCCGCGAGTATGCTACTCGATGGAGGTCAGAAGCTGCAAAGGTCAGGCCGGCCCTAGAAGAAGAGCAAATGAATAGATTCTTCCTCCGGGCTCAGGATCCCCAATATTACGAGAGGTTGATGTTGATCGAGGGTCAAAAGTTCTCTGATATCATCAAACTCGGAGAAAGAATCGAAGAGGGCATCAAGAATGGTATGGTTACAAATCTTGAAGCATTGCAAGCCATCAATAAGGCTTTACAAACTGGTGGTGCGTCCAAGAAGAAAGATGTAAGTGCCGTGATGGTCGCACAGGGAGCCAAATCACCACCAAAATACCACACTTACCCATCACCTCCACTTACATATCAGCCCATCCCGAATTACCAAGCACCCGCACTCTCTTATCCACCTCCCGTTTACCAATCCTCTCCACCTCTCACATATCAACCCACCTCACCCAGATACTCTCAACCAGCACCTGTTTACCAAGCTTATAACGCTCAACCCTCTCACTATCAATCACCAACCACCCGTCAAAATTTTTCGAGACCCAGACACAATTTTTACCGTAAACCTCCCAGACAATACACAGCCATCTCAGAACCAATTGACCAGTTATATGAAGACTTAAAGCTGCTGGTTACGTCACTCCTATCCCAGCCAAAGCTCCAAAAAATCCCTCCTAGTGGGTCAACCCCAACAAGACCTGTGCGTATCACTCCGGCATGAAGGAACACACCCTTGACGAGTGCCGTTCATTGAAAGATAAGATTCAGACCCTGATCGACAATAAGGTCATTGTAGCAAAGGAGCCCGCTCCTAATGTTCGTAGCAACCCCCTGCCTGACCACAAAGGTGGAGACATTCATATGATCGAGATCGGGGATGATTGGGACCCCAAAGGGTCAATAGGTTTGATTGCTGAAGGGGATGGACCAAAGAAGCCAGCGGTTACCCTTAACCCAATTGTTGTGCAGAATCAGCCCTCCATGGACGACGAAGTAAATATGTCTATACCTCTTGAATTTGAAGCGCCTCCCCCTGCAAAGGCGCCCGGACCAATCGAGCTTGAATTTGGAGTTCCAAAGGCATCTACACCCTTTGAAGTTGTTGTGTTACCACCAAGGGTGCCTATTCCGGTGGCAATGACTGACATAACACCATTCCACTCAAATGCCATACCATGGGATTACACTGCCGAAGCTAGGAGGAAAGGAAAAACAAAGACAGGAGAAACGATTGCCGCACAAGGGATGACTAGAACAGGGAGGGTCTACACCCCAGAGCACCTAGCCGAATCCGGTAAGCAAGCCCCGGGACGTCCCATTGAGACAGGACCCGACGATCTTTGGAGGAAAATACAGGCTAAGGAGTACTCAGTCGCTGAACAGCTGAACAAAACACCAGCACATATATCTATCCTGGCTCTTCTGCAGAGTTCAGACGCTCACAAGAATGCCTTAATGAAGATACTAAGCGAAGCCTATGTGCCCAGCAATATAACCGGGGGTGAAATGGCGAATATGGTGGGGCAAGTGTTGGAGAGCCATAAAATAACCTTCCACGAAGACGAGTTGCCGCCAGAGGGTTTGAGCCACAACAAAGCACTGCACATCATCGTGCAATGTGAAGATTATTTCATCACTAGAGTCCTGATTGATGGAGGATCAAGCCTCAACATCTGTCCGCTGATAACTCTCAGAACCTTGGGAAAAAGCCTGCATGAGATCAAAGATGGGGCTATCAATGTCAAAGCCTTCGATGGATCCCAGAGATCTACTATTGGAGAAATCAGCCTGTGCTTGCAAATGGGGCCAACATGGTTCGACGTCGACTTCCAAGTGATAGACGTCCCGGCATCCTACACTTGCTGTTGGGACGCCCCCGGATCCATGCTGCCGGAGCC
>NW_017684010.1:0-1368 GCF_001879085.1 Nicotiana attenuata
CATTTCGGCCATCTGCTGCTTTACTTATACATCTCCTCTCTCATTGTATTCACATCCATTGCCTCCTCCTCTCTGGATGGGTCAACGATGCTTGCTTCTAGATCTTGGTTGGCCATTTTCGACTTGTCCTTGGAGCGGGTGTTGTAAGGGTGGGTTGCCAGAATGCCAGTCAGCTTAACACCTGCCTGGACTCATCAACACGACTTGTTAGCGGTTAGGGCATTAACAAATAGATAACCGCACATTGATGGGTGGATGCACCTAAGCAGTCAAACGTTGCTATTATGTTGCTGTTCAATCACATGCGTCATCCCGGCTTTCCATTTCTTTCTCTTGCCAATTAGTTCCTACTCTTATCTTTCCTTTTTCACTTTGTCTTGCTCTCCCTCTTTTGGATTCTCTTTCCTTTGCTTTCTCCCCTATTTGTATCATTCCTTTTAGTTTTCCCTTTTATTATTTAGAAATGGTGGAATCCTATGGAGATTGCCTACGTATCACGACCCCGCGTGCATCAGACCAGGCGTAGTTCGTGAAGAATAAATGTCGAGTAGAAGCGGAATATTTTTGGGAATTTTCAAGTTTATTGATAGCAACTACGTCTATTACAAAGACTCAAAACCGACCCTGATGCGAAAAGAACTACAGACTCCACCATCCCTATCCTACTTTAAACGAAAATACAGACTTAATCAACTGATTGACTTTTACAGACTCCAGTAGAAAAGGAAATACAGACTCAGAAGACAATCATGAATACATTAAAGCGGTTCACCCGAATTCTAAGTATTTTATAGCATTTATTGAGGGCCCCGCAATTTGTTTGTTTATTTGGCGAGGCTCATCTCATTTATTATTTAAAGGCTAGTCCTAAAGTAAACTATTATCTCCTGACCAAAATTGTCTCTACAAAGGCTTGATCAATTAACTAACATTGTTAGTAAAGAGACTTGATGAGCCTGAATATATATTCTGCAACATCCCATTGATCGTACAACTTGGGCCTGCTATTGAAAAGGACCAGGCCCAAACTTGGGCCTGCTATTGAAAGGACCAGGCCCAGGGTGTATTACACGCAAGTTTCAGCTATGAAGCTGGACAATAACTGTCTGGGCCTTGCATTTGAGCCCAGAAACAAAGCTTAAATTGACACAGGATCTGAAATTCAAACCCAGCAGAGCACCGTGTTATAGCCATTTTCAATCATTTGGTTAACACCTATATTCTGCCCGTTGACGCTCAAAACCATCCAAAAGAATACATACAGAATTTGAATTTTTTAAAAGGCAAAATTGAAACGCTTAATGTCAAATTCAGAATCCTAGTTCACTGGACTATAATTTTCTCAGTTATGAATCAACATGCTAAAAA
>NW_017684010.1:5392-7964 GCF_001879085.1 Nicotiana attenuata
TTGAAAAGTATTCCCTTGTTCTTCAGGTGGGCGCCTGATTGCTGAAACTTGAAATGTATTCCCTTGTTCTCCAGGTGGGCGCCTGATTGCTGAACTTGAAGAAGTATTCCCTTGTTCTTCAGGTGGGCGCCTGATTGCTGAACTTGAAAGTATTCCCTTGTTCTCCAGGTGGGCGCCTGATTGCTAAAACTTGAAAAGTATTCCCTTGTTCTTCAGGTGGGCGCCTGATTGCTAAAACTTGAAATATATTCCCTTGTTCTCCAGGTGGGCGCCTGATTTCAACAAAATAAACGACAAAGAAAATTTTTTCCCCAGTTTCAATCAAAGAAAACTTTGTTAATGTAAAATGGTGATTAGCTGCTGGCATTCTTGTTGGCCATGCTCCCGCTTCCGACTTCACCCTGACTTGCTTCCTGGATTTGCTTTGGCTTGCCACGATTTCCCAATTGACTTTCAACCCTCAAATCTCGATGACCCACATGTTTTACTTCATATTACTGTTTGGTGTTCCTGTTCCTTTCTTGTGAACCTTGCCTCTTCCTTGCAAACATCTGATTATTCTACTGATTTTTATTGGTCCTTCATGTTTTACTCTCTTTTGACATGTCCCCAACTTGTTGTGCCACCCAACTGGGAAGCTGGTAGTTAGCTTTGACATCCTTCTTTTGTTTTTGAATAGAACTGACACTAAAACGTCTTATAGACAGATTTCAAGAAAATGAAATGCAATGACCTCGAAGGTTTTGAGGATAGAAAAACTCTGAAAATGAATGAGTGGTAATGAAGAAAAAGGACAGGACTTACCTGAGCGGAAAGGCTGATTCTATTGATCGTGCCATGCATTTTGGATCCCAGCCTAGTCTGTCCAAACAATAAATTGTCAATTACCACCCTTGCTGTCTCATACTTCCACGCCCGACTCTTAACGAAACCCAAACCTTGCTTCTTTCACCATATTTCAAACATCTTTCAATCACAAACTTCCTCATTTGCACATCTGAAAACTCACTTTCGCCTTACGGTGCCCATGAGGGTTTTCACCAATAAGACTCTCTCATTTTTAATATCTCTCAAACTCACTTCGCCTTACAGTGCCCGTGAGGGTTTTCACCAATAAGACTCTCTCATTTCATCATTTTTCTTCTGGCACCAGAGTGTTGTCCCCAACAAGGATCACTTTACCTGCTTGTGCTGACATTTCTTAAAATTGATCAGAAGGTCTTTCTTTGGACCGTAATGTGGCTTTTGGATGGGTTTAGAAAGAAAGGTATAAAAGCTCAAAATAATTCAAACGTGGGTCCAATATTACAACTTTCGGAATCATATCTCTTGCAACAACCATAACTTCTGCCCCAGTTTCCTTCCTGGGGATTATTTGGATTTTTCTTTTGTTATGACTGAACCTCAGTGAGGCTGCCTACGTACCCTTTCGGGATCAAGTCAAACGTAGTTCAGATGACTACGTTCATTGTTGCGATCTTTCCTTTTCTTCCACTTTTGTTTTCTTTCCTTTCACTTCTTTTCTTTGGCTTTTCTTTTCTTTCTTATTTTTTATTCACTGTCCTTTTCCTTTTTTTTTTGTTTGTTTTTTCTTTTCTTTTCTTTTCTTTTCTTTTCCCTTTCACGGTTTTTCTCTTGTTTCTCCATTTTCTTTCCCTGCTCGGGCTTACGAACTTTATTATTGATTCCGAAAGAGGGGTATGCAAGAAAGTAAGTAAGGCTCAAAGGGGTAACAAAGGATAAAGTGTTTAGATAGCAGAACAAAATGCCTTCGTCATTTCAATCTCAAAACATGCCAAATACAATCAGGTACACAAAGATAAAGAAATCATACATAATATCTCTTGACTGCATCAGAATTGATAGCCATTTCTACACATTTCCCTTCTACGTCCGTTAGATATAAAGCGCCATTGGACAACACTCTGGTTACAACAAATGGCCCTTGCCAGTTTGGGGCGAACTTTCCTTTTGCCTCAGCCCAATGAGGTAGGATACGTCTCAGCACCAACTGCCCTACTTCGAACCTCCGCGGACGCACCTTCTTGTTATATGCTCTTGCCATTCTCTGTTGGTATAACTGACCGTGGCACACTGCTGCCAATCTCTTCTCATCAATCAAACTTAACTGTTCCAGGCGGGCTTTAACCCATTCATCATCATCAATCTCTGCCTCAGCGATGATCCGGAGGGACGGGATTTCGACTTCTGCGGGTATTACTGCTTCGGTTCCATACACCAAGGAATAGGGAGTCGCTCCTACTGAAGTACGGACAGTAGTGCGATAGCCTAACAAGGCAAAAGGTAGTTTTTCATGCCATTGCCTTGACCCTTCGACCATTTTCCGAAGTATTTTCTTGATATTCTTGTTAGCTGCTTCGACCGCCCCATTTGCTTTAGGGCGATATGGGGTAGAGTTGCGGTGCATGATCTTAAACCGCTGACATGTCTCGGCCATCAAATGACTATTGAGATTGGCACCATTATCTGTGATGATTACCTTCGGGATCCCAAACCGGCATATGATATTTGAATGCACGAAATCGACAACTGCCTTCTTAGTCACAGATTT
>NW_017684011.1:0-7963 GCF_001879085.1 Nicotiana attenuata
GCTACAGGACGGTATCCTGGGACGACCCTTCATTTGCTATCATTGATATTGAACGGTATTTACTCTGTGTTTACTCTGTCTTTTTGAGTTGTTATTGCCCGTTAATTTGCCTTATCTCACTGTCGTACTTATTATTCCTGTCTGATTTGGTACTGTTAATCATCATTATTATTATATTTTGCTCAGTAGGGGCCCTGACCTTCCTCGTCACTACCCAACCGAGGTTAGGCTTGGCAATTACTAGTACCGCTGTGGTGTACTCATGCCTCTTCTGCGTATGTTTTTCATGTGCAGATCCAGGTACTTCCTCCCAGGCGTATCATCCTCGTGGTGGAGAGTCCTAGCCGAGACTTGAGGTATATCTACTACGTCCGCAGACCAGGAGTCTCTACTCTATTCCGGCTTTAGCAGATAGTTCCTTTCTTTCCTTTCATGTTGTTTAGACATTCTGGTGTAGAGCAGACTTTTACATTCTATTAGCCTGTGTTTTCCGGTAAGTTTCCGGGTTTTGGGATTCGGTTGTAGACTTCCGCATATTTTGAGTTGTATAGGCCGAGCGGCCTCATATACAGTTGTTGTTTTCTTATGATCAGTTCTAATTAATTATTCCGCAAACGTTAATTGTTTATTTTCGCACTGTTAGGCTTACCTAGTTGTAGGGAACTAGGTGCCATCACGACAGGTTCATGGAGGGTGAACCGGGGTCGTGACAAGTTGGTATCAGAGCTATAGGTTCACTAGGAGTCACGGAAACACAGGCCGGTTTATTAGAGTCTCGCTGATCGGTACGGAGACGTCTGTACCTATCTACGAGAGGCTATGTAACTGTTTAGGAGAAATCTTCATTTCATTTGAACCCCTTGTCGTGCGATATTTCGAACATCAATTCTAAACTTCTGACTTCTATTCTCTCACATATGGTGAGGACACGTGCTACTCGTGATGATCAGGCACCCGCGCCCACTCCTGCAGCCGTCAGAGGCCGGGGCCGGGGGAGAGGTCGAGGACGCGCACGCGGTGCAGCCAGAGCACCTGCGCGAGCTGCCGCCGAGGTACCACCAGCAGATCCAGCCGGATCCCAGGCACCTGGCACACCTACTACTGCCACTACTACTCCAGCGCTCCAGGAGACTTTGGCTCAGTTCATGAGCATGTACACTACCTTGGCTCAGGCGGGGTTGCTTCCCATTGCTGCAGCCACATCCCAGGCCGGGGGAGGAGCACAGACTCCCGCCGTCCGCACTCTTGAGCAGCGAGTGCAGGTTGAGCAGGCTCCCGAGATTATTCCGGCACCGCCTGCAGCACCAGTTCAGCCCGAGGATGGGTCAGCTGCTTCAGAGGACGAGCAGCGGAGACTTGAGAGGTTTAAGAAATATGATCCCCCAGTGTTCAGTGGCTTAGCATCAGATGATGCCTTGGGATTTCTAGAGGAGTGTCATCGTATTCTTCGCACTATGGGCATAGTGGAGTCCAGCGGGGTTTCTTTTACTGCTTTTCAGCTTCGGGGAGCCGCCTATGATTGGTGGCGGACTTATGAGATAGACAGTCCAGTCGAGGCTGCTTCACTGACTTGGACCCAGTTCTCGGATATGTTCATGAGAGAGTTTGTTCCCCAGAGCCTCAGAGATTCATGGCGCGCAGAGTTTGAGCACTTGCGCCAGGGTGCTATGACAGTTTCAGAGTATGCTATTCGTTATACCAGGTTGGCCAGGCATGCACCGGCTTTGGTTGCTACAGTTCGGGAGAGAGTTCGCAGGTTCATTGAGGGCCTTATTCCGCCCATCAGGTCTAGCATGGCTCGAGAGTTGGAGATGGACATTCCTTATCAGCAGGTAGTGAGCATTGCTAGGAGGATTGAGGGTATGCTCGCCAGGGAGCGAGGAGAGAGGGAGGCCAAGAGGTCTCGAGAGTCGGGTCACTACTCTGGTGCCCGTACCGCATCAGCAGGTCGTTATGGCAGAGGTTATTCGGGTCGCCCTATACATTCGGCTCTTCCAGCAGCCGGCAGTACTCCAGCTCCACCTCCACCTCAGGAGCCTTATTATGCACCTCCAGTTTCTAGCGCGCCTCCTGCGCGGGGTGCTTCCAGAGGTCAGTCCAGCAGACCTGGCCATAGTCAGTCACAGGCACCGCGTCCTCCCAGAGCTTGTTACGAGTGTTGTGATACACGTCACTTGGTGAGAGATTGCCCCAGACTTGGGAGGAGCGCGCCCCCACAGACTTCTCAACCACAGCGTGCTCCTCAGGGTTCTCAGGCCATGGTCACAGCTCCAGCTGCTACCCCACCTGTCCAGCCGGCTAGGGGCGGAGGTCAGGGAGATAGAGGTCGCTCTCGAGAGAGGGGCCGGGCCAGATATTATTGTATTCCTGCTCGCACTGAGGCTGTTGCCTCCGACGCCGTCATCACAGGTATTATATTGGTTTGTCACAGAGAGGCATCGGTTCTATTCGATCCAGGCTCTACTTATTCTTATGTGTCTTCTTACTTTGCTCCGCATTTGGGTGTGCCTCGGGATTCTTTGAGTGCCCCCGTTTATGTTTCTACTCCTGTGGGAGATTCTCTTGTTGTGGACCGCGTTTATCGGTCATGTTTGGTTACTATTCGTGGTTTTGAGACCAGAGCAGGCTTATTGTTACTCGGTATGGTGGATTTTGACATTATCCTGGGCATGGACTGGTTGTCGCCCCATTTTGCTATTCTTGATTGTCACGCCAAGACCGTGACGCTGGCAATGCCAGGTATTCCGCGTGTTGAGTGGAGTGGTACTTTAGATCACACTCCCAGTAGAGTTATCTCTTTCCTTAAAGCTCAGCGTATGGTTGAGAAGGGGTGTGCCGCGTATTTGGCTTATGTGAGAGATGTTAGTGTCGATACCCCTTCTGTTGATTCTGTTCCAATGGTACGGGATTATCCCGATGTATTTCCAGCTGATCTTCCGGGCATGCCGCCTGATAGGGACATTGATTTTGGCATTGATCTGTTGCCGGGCACTCGGCCCATTTCCATTCCTCTGTATCGTATGGCTCCTCCTAAGTTGAAGGAGTTGAAGGATCAGTTGCAGGAATTGCTTGGTAAGGGTTTTATCCGACCTAGTGTTTCACCGTGGGGTGCTCCTGTGTTGTTTGTGAAGAAAAAGGATGGTTCTATGCGCATGTGTATTGACTACCGCCAGTTGAACAAGGTTACAGTGAAGAATCGCTATCCTTTGCCTCGTATAGATGATCTGTTTGACCAGCTTCAGGGCGCACATGTGTTTTCTATGATTGACTTGCGCTCAGGTTACCATCAATTGAAGATTCGGGAACCAGATATCCCGAAGACTGCCTTCAAGACTCGATATGGCCATTACGAGTTCCTTGTCATGTCATTTGGGCTGACCAATGCCCCTGCAGCTTTCATGCACTTGATGCACAGTGTGTTCAGGCCATATCTTGACTCGTTCGTGATTGTTTTTATTGATGATATTCTGGTGTATTCCCGGAGTCGGGAAGATCATGAGCAGCACCTGAGTACCGTGCTACAGACCTTGAGGGAGAAGAAGTTATATGCAAAGTTTTCAAAATGTGAGTTTTGGCTGAGTTCTGTGGCATTCTTAGGCCACGTGATTTCCAGTGAGGGTATTCGGGTTGATCCGAAGAAGGTAGAGGCCGTGCAGAGTTGACCCAGGCCGTCCTCAGCTACAGATATTCGCAGTTTCCTTGGCTTGGTGGGTTACTACCGTCGTTTTGTGGAGGGATTTTCATCGATTGCTGCCCCTATGACTAGATTGACCCAGAAGGCTGCCCCATTTCAGTGGACAGAGGAGTGTGAGGCAAGCTTTCAGAAGCTCAAGACAGCTTTGACTACAGCCCCAATCTTAATGTTGCCTACCGGTTCGGGGTCTTATACTGTCTATTGTGACGCCTCGAGAGTTGGCCTTGGAGCGGTGTTGATGATTGCCTACGCGTCCAGACAGTTGAAGATACATGACAAGAATTACCCTGTCCACGACCTTGAGTTAGCTGCCATTGTTCATGCCTTGAAGATCTGGCGTCATTATTTATATGGAGTGCCTTATGAGATCTATACTGATCATCATAGTTTGCAGCACTTGCTCAAGAAAAAGGATCTTAATATGCGTCAGAGGAGGTGGTTAGAGCTGTTGAAGGATTATGACATCACTATCCTATATCACGGCTAGGCCAATGTAGTGGCGGATGCCTTGAGTCGCCGGGCGGAGAGTCTGGGGAGTTTGGCATATCTACCAGCTTCAGAGAGGCCTATGGCGATAGATGTTCAGGCCTTAGCCAACCAGTTCGTGAGATTGGATCTTTCAGAGCCCAGCTAGGTTCTAGCCTGTGTGGTTTCCCGGTCTTCATTATTTGATCGCATCAGGGAGCAGCAGTATGAGGACCCTCATTTACTTGTCCTTAAGGACAAGGTTCAGCGTGGAGATGCCAGAGATGTGACCATTGGAGATGATGGAGTATTGAGGATGCAAGGCCGGATTTGTGTGCCCAATGTTGATGGTCTTCGAGAGATGATTCTAGCAGAGGCCCATAGTTCGCGGTATTCCATCCATCCGGGTGCCGCGAAGATGCATCAGGACCTGAGGCAGCACTACTGGTGGAAGCGGATGAAGAAAGATATAGTTGGCTATGTGTCTAGATGCCTCAACTGCCAGTAGATGAAGTATGAGCACGAGCGCCCGGGTGGGTTGCTCCAGCAGATAGAGATTCCGAAGTGGAAATGGGAGCGCATCACCATGGATTTTGTATCTGGACTTCCACGGACCTTGAAGAAGTTTGATTCCATTTGGGTTATTGTGGACCGGCTGACCAAGTCCGCTCATTTTATTCCTGTGTGTACCACTTATTCATCGGAGCGGTTGGCGGAGATTTATATCCGGGAGATCGTCCGTCTGCATGGTATTCCAGTTTCTATCATTTCGGACAGAGGTACTCAGTTTACATCGCGGTTCTGGAGAGCCGTGCAGCAGGAGTTAGGCACTCGGGTGGAGTTGAGCACAGCATTTCACCCCCAGACGGACGGACAGTCCGAGCGCACTATTCAGATTCTTGAGGACATGCTCCGTGCGTGCGTGATTGAGTTTGGAGGGTCTTGGGATCATTTCTTGCCACTGGAGGAGTTTGCTTACAACAATAGTTATCAGTCCAGAATTCAGATGGCGCCGTATGAGGCTTTATATCGCAGGAGGTGTAGATCCCCGGTGGATTGGTTTGAGCCGGGTGAGGCCAGGCTATTGGGCACAGAGTTAGTACAGGATGCATTGGAGAAGGTCAAGACAATTCAGGATAGACTCCGTACAGCCCAGTCCAGACAAAAGAGTTACGCGGACAGGAAGGTTCGTGATGTTTCATATATGGTTGGTGAGCGGGTTCTGCTTCGGGTCTCGCCTATGAAAGGCGTCATGAGGTTTGGGAAGAAAGGAAAGTTGAGTCCGAGGTTTATTGGCCCTTTTGAGATCTTGAGGCGAGTTGGGGAGGTTGCTTATGAGCTTGCCTTACCTCCCAGCTTGGCCGGAGTTCATCCAGTATTTCATGTTTCGATGCTCCGGAGGTATCACGGGGATCCGTCGCACGTGTTGGATTTCAGTTCAGTCCAGTTGGACAAGGATCTATCCTATGTTGAGGAGCCAGTGGCTATTTTGGACAGACAGATCAGGAAGTTGAGGTCAAAGAACATCGCTTCAGTGGCGGGGTCAGCCGGCCGAGGAGGCGACTTGGGAGACTGAGCAGGATATGCGCAGCAGTTACCCTCATCTTTTCTCTACTTCAGGTATGTTCTCTATGCTCGTTTGAGGACGAACGAATGTTTAAGTGTAGGAGGATGTGACGACCCGGCCGGTCGTCTTAAGAATTTACGCCCCGATCCCCCATTAACTGCTTCCCCTGAGTTCATTTCTGCTATTTTGGTTTGCCTGGACGTTCGGTGTTGAGTTTTGGAGAGTTTTGGGACACTTAGTCCCTAAATGAGAGCTTAAGTGTTGAAAAGTAGTCCGTAGTCGGAACAGTGTGAAGACGACCTCAGAATGGAAATCTGATAGTTCCGTTAGCTCCGTTAGGTGATTTCAGGGTTGGGAGCGTGTTCGGAATGTATCTTGGAAGTCCGTAGCTCATTTTGGCTTGAAATGCCAAAGTTTGAATTTTTGAAGTTTCCGGTCCGATAGTGAGTTTTTTATCCGAGGGTCGGATTGGAATTCCGGAAGTTACAGTAGTTCCGTCATGTCATTTGGTATGTGTGTGCAAAATTTCAGGTCATTCGGACGAGGTTCGGGTAGGTTTTTGATCGAAAGAGTGTTTGGTTGGAATTTGAGGTTCTTAGGCTTGAATCTTTGATTAATTCGGGTTTCCGGCGTTGTTTTGGGTGTTTTCAAGATTGGTACAAGTTTGAATAAGGTATTAGGTGGTTTTGGTGCTTTGGTTGAGGTCTCGGGACCTCGGGATGAATTCGGATGGTTGACGGAAAGATTTGGAGTTGAATGAATGCTGAAGGCTTCTGTCTTCTGTCATAACCGCACCTGCGGTTTGGGTTCCACAGGTGCGGAGCCGCATAAGCGACTGGGCCATCGCAGATGCGGGTTTTGGACTCCTCAGTTTTTCCGCAGGTGCGGAAGGTTTGACCGCAGATGCGGTTCGCACCTGCGAGATTTGTATCGCAGAAGCGAGATTGGCAACCCCCTCAGGAACCGCAGAAGCGGTCGTCTTTCCGCAAAAGCGGAACCGCAGGAGCATTGGTGTGTCTGCAGAAGCGGAATCTGGTCCGTTAAGTGAAAACCGCAGAAGCGGCTTGGTTTCTGCAGAAGCGGGACCGCAGAAGCGGTCCCTTGTCCGCAGAAGCGGAAACCCCTGGACAGAAATAGAGATGTCGAGGGTTTGAGTTCATAAGTTGCAAAAATCAATTGAGAGCTCGGAAGAGGGCGATTTTGAGTGGGTTTTGAAGTGAAGATCATTGGGTAAAGTCTCTTTAATCCCTTCTAGTTATATTTCATTATTTTGTAGTTAAATCCATCATTAAAAATTCGAACTTGGGACTAAAATTGAAGGAATTTGGTTAGAACTTCTTAGGCCAAACTTTAGGGTTTTGAGTGAGCATTTGACCTCCGATTTGGGAGATTTTTATATGGTTAAACTCGTGAGAGTACGAGGGTTCTGAGAATATGAAAATTATTCGATTCCGAGGCGTTGGCCTGAAGGGCATTTTGGTCATTTCACCTAATTTTACGTCGTAGCTTTGAATTTAATAGCAAAACCAGGTGTTTGCGATGTTATTTACAGTGTGTAATTGAATTGAATAGATTTGAGCCATTTGGAGTCGGATACTCGTGGCAAGAGCGTGGTTTCTAGTTGATATTGAGCCGGTTCGAGGTAAGTGGCTTGTCTAACCTTGTGTGGGGGACCTTTCCCCTTAGGATATGATCTTTGAATATTTGAATGCCTCGTACGTGAGGTGACGAGCGCGTACTTGAGCTAATTGTTGTAAACCCGTTTCTACTTGAAGTATATAAATTAAGATTTCTTGTTTACTTGTTCATTTTAAACTGTAAGTTTATACCTGTGCTAGCTTAGAGAAGCATGTTTAGCTGACTTACTTGCTTAATTGTTTGACTGTACTATTTGTACTCTGTGAAGCACGTTAGGCTAGAAATTTCTATTACTTGTACTGATTTTAGCATATATTCTGAGATTATGAGTTGTTGTTGTTGTGTGTTTAATTTGGGACTAGGGGACGGCTTCCCGGGAGATCCCCCTGTACTCGATATATTCTGGATTGAGGGTGCGGGATACCAAGAGATCCCTGGCACATGTATTTCTATATGTATCGGGATACCAAGAGATCCCCAGTGTGTATGATGAGGATACCGAGAGATCCTCGGGATACCAAGAGATCCCCAGTGTGTATGATGAGGATACTGAGAGATCCTCGGGATACCAAGAGATCCCCAGTGTATATGATGAGGAT
>NW_017684012.1:0-883 GCF_001879085.1 Nicotiana attenuata
AACCCCCGTTGTAAAAAGAAGTAGTGGAATACTCAAAAGAGTCAAGAGAGTTGTGCCATAATGAATCAAAAGAAGTGCTTAAGGGAGAGTGAACCCACTTGAATAAAACATGTCCTACCCTTACCAAAAAGCCTTCATAACGACGCCCTATAGGATCTTGAGTTGAAGGAAACCTACATTAGTGGATACTTACATAAGGGGCAAGCATATGGTACCTAGAGCCGGACTTGCGACCTCTTCTTGAGAGAGATGAGTGAAACTCCATTAACCTTGGTTTGTGTGTTAATACTCTAAAAGGTGAGGTTTGCTTAGGGAGAGTTGAGGATGTGTGAGTTTGGGTTCCACAATGACCAAAGTAATTGAAAGAAGCTCTTTGATGAAATGTGTCAACTCTTGATGCTCTTGTGTCACACTTGATCCATGGTTTTTCAAAAGTTTAAATGTGTTAATGATGCATTCGTATTGAGGGCAATTGTTAGTCCCAATTGATGCTTGTTGAGGTTGCTCTAGGATAGCTGGAATTACTTGGATTTTCCTTTAAGGGGTGGGTCTTATTTTGTTTGCTTGAGGACAAGCAAAGGCTTAAGTTTGGGGGAGTTGATAAGTTAGGATTTTAACGTGTTTTATGCCCCTACTTGCCTACGCTTTGGTTATAAATTGCTACAAAATAGTTCCTGTTGGCCCAAGTAAAGGTTAGTTTTGAAGACTGACAAAGGAACTCAGACATGAACCAGGTCCATCCCTCAGGTTCACAAAAACGGGCAGATTCAAGCATGTGGGATGCACGTGAAGGAGATAAGCTTAACTTGGTGTATTTAATATCTCCTGATCGAAAAGGTTGCATAATTGATAAGGAGAAGGAGTCCTTAATCAAAGAGAACAC
>NW_017684012.1:4734-7961 GCF_001879085.1 Nicotiana attenuata
AAAGTTTGTGAGGCTTGTGCAAGGGGGAAGCAGGTAAGATCTTCTTTTAATTGCAAGAAAGTGGTAAGTACCACCAGAACGATGGAACTGGTCCATATGGATCTCTGTGGTCCAATGAGAATATTAAGCAGAGGTGGTAAAAGACATGTGATGGTGCTTGTTGATGATTACTCTAGGTTTACTTGGACATTATTTTTAACATCTAAAGATGAAGCATTTGACATGTTTACTTCTTTTGTTAGAAAAACTCAAAAACAACTAGGTAATCAACTTGCATCAATTAGGTCTGATCATGGAACTGAATTTGAAAATGCTAAATTTGCTGAATTTTTGCATGCTACATCATAAATATTTGCATGACTAGACCTCTTGTTAAGAAGATTCCCTATGAGTCACTTAAAGGGAGAAAGCTAAATATATCCCATCTTAGGGCATTTAAATGCAAGTGCTTTGCGCACAATAATGGCAAAGACTCCCTAGGTAAGTATGATCCCAGAAGTGATGAGGGAGTATTCTTGGGATATTCTTCACATTGTAAAACTTATAAGATATAGAGTAAAAGAACTATGTGTGTAGAAAAAATGTATATGTTATTTTTTTTAAAACTAACATTCTTTCTGAGAGGCAGGAATAAGATAATGAAGAGATTGGGCTGATAAGAAATTCAAATGGTGAAATCACAGTCCAGACTGAAGCTGCACCAGAAGAAGGAACAGGTGATGGAACAGGTTCTTCTATCCAGGGCAACATGAGAGGGGGAACTGACTAGAGAGGAACTGATCCTCTAACCTCGAGGGAACCTGTCCATGAACCTATTCCTCAGTAACAAAACCAGGAAGGAACATCCAAAGAAATTGACACTCCTATTGCAACATCCATGAAATTGGATATAGATGAACCTGGTTCATCTGTTGATCAGAAGCTGTATAGGGAAATGATTGGTTCTCTTTTATATCTCACTACCAGCAGACCTGACATTGTGTGCAGTATAGGTCTTTGTTCTCGATTTAAGGCAAATTCAAAGGAGTCCCACTTGACTAATGTAAAGAGAATATTGAGATACTTGAAAGGCACCACTGACCTTTGCCTTTGGTATCCAAAAGGTAGTAATTTTAATCTAGTGGGATATGCTGACGCTAATTATGCAGGTTTCCTAGTGGATTGGAAGAGCACCTCAGGTATGGCACACTTCCTTGGTTCATGTCTTACGTCATGGGCTACCAAAAAGCAAAATTCAATGGCCTTATCTACTGCTGAAGCTGAGTATGTTGCTGTTGCTTCATGTTGTGCTCAATTGTTGTGGATCAAACAACCATTACTGAACTTTGGAATTGATGTTGGTTGCATCCCTATATTTTCTGTGATAACACTAGTGCTATTAGTATGACTAAGAATCCGGTTCATCATAAGAGAACTAAGCACATAGATGTTAGACACCATTTTTTTGAGGGACAACTATGAGAAATGCTTGATAACTATGGAGTTGTGTGCTACTGACAAGCAAATTGCTGACATCTTCACAAAAGCCTTAAGTAAATATCACTTTGAGAGGAACATGTTGGAATTAGGGATGATTAAGATCACCTAAAAGGACCAGTTCAAGGTTAAACAAAAAAAAAATTGAAAAACAAATTTTGGTTAGAAAGTCAGTAAATTGTATAATTAGATTAAATCTTGCTCAGTCTCATACTTTCCATAGTATTACTCTTGTGCCATGTTCTAAAATGACTCATTAATCTCTAATGATATTTTCTCTATTCTGGCAAATTTAGACTTACACAGGAGAATTTTCAGTGAAGAACCTGGTTCATCAAGATAACACGGTATGTTTTCTACACTCTGCATAATTTGAAATAACTATATTTGGATCATGAGCAGAGTCCTACCAAATACCAAACTCCTTTTGGACTTATCCGTTACAAGTGAACCAGCCTCATTCAAAAGAGTCCCAACCGAATGAAAGTACCTAGATTCTAGGGATACACTCCCATGTCTCTTCAAACTTGAATTTCAGTTTGATTAAAACTTCTAAGAGTCTGAAAAGCTGTAGTTACCCCATCAATTATTCCTCTGTATATTGATCAGCTTTGGTGTATTCCTTACTTCATCTCTCTCAAGCCGTAAAAAAATAAAAACTACTCATTCTTCTTTCATCTTCCAAACACAATCTAATTCTCTTCTCTTCCATACCCTAGCCCAGATATGTCGAACACTTTTGAAAATCCTTCATCACCACCACAGGAAACCAATTCCACACCTTCTACAACACCAATCTCTAAGAAAAGATGATGGCTCGTAAGATAGTCGCTAAAGGAGAGCAACTCAAGAAAATAAACAAGCAATTGAAAGTAGGTAGGGAAGAAGAATCCTAGAAATCTGAAGATTCATTTAAGTCTGCTACTAAGGGGGAAGAAAGTAGGTCTTTCAAAACTGAACAGGTATCTTCTGATTCTAAAGTTTCTCCTGAGACAATTTTTGAAGTGGTTACAAATTTAGAGAATAGATTTGTACTGGTAGATCTATAGCAGGTGTTGAGACTAAAGAATCTGGAGAACTTGGTGGTAAAAATAAAAAGGGAAAAGAAAAATAGAGCAAGGGTGCTAGGAGTACTGTGAGGGGAAAGGGTACAAGAGTGGTTAAAATGTAACTTAACTCTATATACAGACCAAAATAGAAGATAAAAAGTACTGAATGTAATGTTATATACATACCAAATAGAAAATCAACCAAAAGGAACAAAAACTGAGTCAAATATATACAGTCATCTAGATAATCAACAAAAAAGTAGGGCGCACCCCCACGAATAAAAGCTGGCATTGTCCCCAATTCCAACTACCAAATAAGCATCAAAAAAGGCATAGCAAAGGATATAGGGGCTCCCTAAGCCTGGTATGTCTGCTTGGGATCATCAGTGGTCCCCAAGTCCTCCGTATGTGCGGGGGCCTCAGCCTGGCTCCCGGCCTCCTATGGCTCAACTGCTGGGACTGGGGCCTGCTGCTGGACCGGCTGGATGTTAGGTACATCCTGAGGCAAACTAGAGGAGGCCTCCTGTGGGACTGCCACCTCAATAACTGCATCCTCTGTGCCGGGGAGCTTCCTCTTCTTCTTAGGCTGCCTGGGTGCCTGCTCGTGCTGTGGCTGTGGCACTGGTGCTGCTGCTAGAAGGGGCTGGATCCTCAAATAACAAGTCTAATGGCATCTGGTCTGCTAATAGCTTGTCCCACATC
>NW_017684013.1:0-7959 GCF_001879085.1 Nicotiana attenuata
TCATGCCTTCAGTTATACTTTATACTATTACTCACTGGGTCGGAGTACTCACATTACTCCCTGCACCTTGTGTGCAGATTCAGGCATAGCAGAGTCCGCTCCTGAGCACTGATATTCTCCCCAGACCAGGCAGCGAGTTGGAGCTTCGAGGTAGCTGTTTGACGTCCGCAGCCCCTTGACTCCCCTATTATATGTTATTTCAGTTCCTTTAGACTATTGTATCAGATATTCTATTTCTTAGACTTATAGTAACTCTGTAGTAGCTCATGACTTGTGACACCCTGATTTGGGCTGTGTCGATGGTTTCCCTTGCTATTGTCGTTGTTCTCGTTTTATAACTGTTTATACGCGTTGTGGTTCTATTAATGCTAAGAAATTGTTAAAAGAGGTGTTTCTGTTTGTTCTGGCTGGCCTTGTCTTCATGAGAGGCGCCATCACGGCCGGGGTTTGGGAATTGGGCCGTGACAAGTTGGTATCAGAGTCTAGGTTACTAGGTCTCACGAGTCATGAGCTGGTTTAGTAGAGTCTCGCGGATCGGTACGGAGACGTCTGTACTTATCCTCGGGAAGCTGCAGAATCTTTAGGAAAATTCCACCTTCTTGAAATTCTTGTCGTGCGAACTTGTTGATCCGAGTACTAAATTTCTCTTTATTCTATCCTCTCACAGATGGTGAGGAGACGAGCTACCGGACGTGGCGGACGACCACCAGTACCACCCACTGAGACTACCAGAGGCCGTGGACGCGGTCGTGGTCGTGGCAGAGGCAGAGCAGCAGGGGCAGCGCCTGTTGATCCACCAGTTGCCCCAGCTCAGGATCAGGCTCCAGCAGCACCAGTTCAGGCACCAGCGGTGCCCATCGTGATTCCTGGCCTTCAGGAGACTTTGGCTCAGATTTTGACAGTTTGCACTGGTCTGGCTCAGGTCGTTTCAGCCACCACAGCAACAGCTACTTCGTGGGCTAGGGGAGGCAATCAGACCCCCGCTGCTTGCACACCTGAGCAGGGAGTGCAGGGATTACAGACTCCAGAGGCACCTCCAGCTCAGTCGGTTGCACCAGTGCAGGAGTTCAGGGTTCCAGCTATGCCCGAGGATGAGCAGCGTCGTCTTGAGAGGTTTGGTAGACTCCAGCCTCCGACATTTAGTGGTGCTGAGGGCGAGGATGCCCAGGGTTTTCTTGACAAATGTCAGCGGATGCTCCATACAGCGGGGATTCTCGAGTCGAGTGGTGTGGCTTTTACTACTTTTCAGTTTACTGGGGCTGCCTTCACTTGGTGGGAGGCGTATGAGAGGCGTAGGCCGACTGGTGCAGCACCTTTGACTTGGCAGGAGTTCTCCACTCTCTTTTTGGAGAAGTATGTACCGCAGTCCCGCAGAGAGGAGCTGCGCAGGCAGTTTGAGTGGCTACGGCAGGGAGATATGACTGTGTCTCAGTATGAGATGAGGTTTTCAGAGTTGGCTCGTCATGCCGTCTGGATGGTTCCGTCAGATCGTGAGCGGATCAGGAGATTTGTTGATGGCCTTAACTACCATCTCCGTGTTCTTATGACTAGAGAGAGAGTATTGGGTGCTTCATTCGAGGAGGTGGTTGATATAGCTCGAGAGATTGAGGCGGTTCGCCGTCAGGATCGAGAGGAGAGGGAGGCCAAGAGGCCTCGAGGTTCTGGCAGTTACAGTGGTGCTCCTTCGAGGGGCCAGTTCCAGCATGGTAGGGGTCGTTCTTTCAGGCCCGCTCAGTCGGCTCGTCTCGAGTATCGTGGTGCATCTTCAGGTCGTGGGTATCATGGTTCTCAGCAGAGTCAGCCTTCACTCAGCGCTCTTCCAGCACAGAGTTCATCTCGTGCCCCTTCTGTTCAGGGTTCTTCTAGGCCGAGTGCGTCAGCTATTCACTCCGGCGCGAGGGTTCCCTTCAGTCCCATTCTCCGGCACCTGGGAGTTGTTATGAGTGCGGAGAGTTTGGGCATATGTGGAGGCAGTGTCCTCGTCGTGCTGCTAGCTCATCTCAGCAGAGGGGTCAGCCCTCGTCTTCTGGTCCAGTTTCTTCAGCACCCGCCCCGCCAGCTAGGGGATAGGGTCATGCAGCCAGGGGTCGCCCCAGAGGTGGAGGTCGATCAGGTGGTGGTCAGGCTCGCTTTTATGCTCTTCAGGGCAGGACAGATGTCATTGCTTCAGATGCCGTCATTACAGGTATTATTTCAGTCTGCCACAGGGATGCCTCAGTCTTATTTGATCCCGGTTCCACCTATTCTTATGTGTCCTCATATTTTGCTCATCATTTGGGTACGACCCGAGGGTGTCTTTCTTTACCTGTTCTTGTATCTACCCCATTGGGCGATACTGTTGTTGTAGACCATGTATACCGGTCATGTTTGGTTACTATTGGGGGTCTGGAGACCCTAGTTGATCTGTTGCTATTGAGCATGGTGGATTTTGATGTTATTTTGGGCATGGACTGGTTATCTCCGTGTCACGCTATTCTAGATTGTCACGCTAAGACAGTCACTTTGGCCATACCGGGTGTACCGAGGATCGAGTGGCGTGGTATGACTGACTATGTTCCTAGCAGGGTGATTTCATTCTTAAAGGCCTAGTGTATGGTTGGGAAGGGTTGCCTCTCATATTTGGCGTTCGTGAGGGATATTGGAGCCGAGACTCCTAGCATTGATTCTGTTACAGTTGTGAGGGAGTTTCCCGATGTTTCCCCTGCAGACCTGTCGGGCATGCCCCCGGACAGGGATATTGATTTTGGTATTGACCTGGTACCGGGCACTCAGCCCATTTCTATTCCGCCATATCGTATGGCACCAGCGGAGTTGAAAGAATTGAAGGATCAGCTTCAGGAACTCCTAGATAAGGGGTTCATTCGGCCTAGTGTGTCACCGTGGGGTGCACCGGTCTTGTTCGTGAAGAAGAAGGATGGCACCATGAGAATGTGCATTGACTACAGACAATTGAACAAATTAACAGTGAAGAACAAGTATCCCCTGCCTCGCATTGATGATTTATTTGACCAGCTTCAGGGAGCGAGGGTGTTCTCCAAGATTGATCTCCGTTCGGGCTATCACCAGTTGAAGATCAGGGATTCAGATATTATGAAGACTGCTTTCAGGACTAGATATGGGCACTATGAGTTTCTTGTTATGTCCTTTGGGCTGACCAATTCCCCAGCAGCGTTCATGCATTTGATGAACAGTGTATTTCGGCCGTATCTGGATTCGTACGTTATTGTTTTCATTGATGATATTCTGGTGTACTCGCGTAGTCAGGAGGAGCACGCGCAGCATTTGCGAGTTGTATTGCAGAGATTGAGGGATGAGAAGCTTTATGCAAAGTTCTCCAAGTATGAGTTTTGGCTCAGTTCAGTGGCTTTCTTGGGGCACGTGGTGTCCAGCGAGAGTATTCAGGTCGACCCGAAGAAGATAGAGGCGGTTCAGAGTTGGCCTAGACCGACCTGAGCCACAGAGATTCGTAGTTTCCTTGGGTTGGCAGGTTATTATCACCGGTTTGTTCAAGGATTTTCCTCTATTGCATCGCCCTTGACCAAGTTGACTCAGAAGGGTGCTCCATTTGTATGGTCGGACGAGTGCGAGGAGAGCTTCCAAAAGCTCAAGACAGCTTTGACCACAGCTCTAGTGTTGGTTTTGCCATCAGCTTCAGGTTCTTATACGGTATATTGTGATGCTTCGAGAGTTGGGATTGGATGTGTATTGATGCAGGAGGGTAGAGTTATTGCTTATGCTTCTCGTCAGTTGAAGCCCCACGAGAAGAACTACCCTGTTCATGATTTGGAGTTGGCTGCTATAGTTCATGCTTTGAAGATTTGGAGGCACTACTTGTATGGCGTATCTTGTGAGGTATTCACCGATCTCGCAGTCTTCAGCATTTGTTCAAGCAAAAGGATCTTAATTTGAGGCAGCGGAGGTGGCTAGAGTTACATAAGGATTATGATATTACCATTCTGTATCACCCGGGGAAGGCCAATGTAGTGGCCGATGCTTTGAGCCGAAAGGCAGTTAGTATGGGGAGTTTGGCGTATATTCCAGTTGGGGAGAGGCCCTTCGCAGTTGATGTTCAGGCCTTGGCCAATCGGTTGGTGAGATTAGATATTTCGGAGCCTAGTCGGGTGTTGGCTTGTGTGGTTTCTCGATCTTCCTTATATGATCGCATCAGAGAGCGCCAGTATGATGATCCGCATTTGCTTGTCCTTAAGGACAGGGTTCAGCATAATGATGTCAGGACGTGACGTATGGTGAGGATGGTGTGTTGAGGATGTAGGGCCGGATTTGTGTGCCCAATGTGGATGGGCTTAGGGAGTTGATATTGGAAGAGGCCCACAGCTCGCGGTATTCCATTCATCCGGGTGCCGCGAATATGTATCAGGATTTGAGGCAGCACTATTGGTGGAGAAGAATGAAGAAAGACATTGTAGGATTTGTGGCCCGGTGACTCAACTGTCAGCGGGTAAAATATGAGCATCAGAGACCGAGTGGTGTACTTCAGCGGATGATTATTCCCGAGTGGAAGTGGGAGAGGATTACTATGGATTTTGTGAGTGGTCTCCCTCGGACTTTGAAGAAGTTTGATTCGATTTGGGTGATTGTGGATCGGCTGACCAAGTCCGCGCACTTCATTCCAGTATGTACTACCTATTCATCGGAGCGGCTGGCAGGGATCTTTATCCGGGAGATTGTCGGATTGCATGGAGTTCCAGTGTCTATTATCTCAGATAGGGGTACTCAGTTTACTTCTCAGTTCTGGAGGACTTTTCAGCGGGAGTTGGGTACACAGGTGGAGTTGATCACAGCGTTTCATCCTCAGACGGACGGACAGTCCGAGCGTACTATCCAGATATTGAAGGACATGTTGCGTGCCCGTGTTATTGATTTTGGAGGTTCCTGGGATGGGTTTTCCAGCATTCAGATAGCTCCGTATGAGGCGTTGTATGGGAGGCGGTGTAGATCTCCTGTTGGTTGGTTCGAGACCGGTGAGGCTAGGCTATTGGGGACAGAGATGGCTCAGGATGCCTTGGAGAATGTGAAACTAATTCAGGAGAGGCTTCGTACAGCTCAGTCGCGTCAGAAGAGTTATGCGGACCGGAAGGTTCGAGATGTGTCTTATATGGTTGGTGAGAAGATCTTGCTGAAGGTTTCACCCATGAAGGGTGTTATGCAATTTGGAAAGAAAGGGAAACTGATTCCGCGGTTCATTGGGCCTTTTGAGATACTTAGGAGAATTGGAGAGGTGGCTTACAAGCTTGCCTTGCCACCCAGCTTGTCGGGAGTGCATCCGGTATTTCACGTATCTATGCTCCGGAAGTATGTTCCATGTATTGGACTTCAGCACGGTTCAGTTGGATGATGATTTGACTTATGTTGTAGAGCCAGCAGCCATTTTGGATTATCAGGTTCGGAAGTTGAGGTCAAAGGATATTGCTTCAGTGAAAGTGCAGTGAAGAGGTCGGCCCGTAGAGGAGGCTACCTGGGAGACCGAGCGGGAGATGCGGAGCAGATATCCTCACCTATTTGAGGCTTCAGGTATGTTTCTTGACCCGCTCGAGGACGAGAGTTTGTTTTAGTTAGGGAGGATGTGACGACCCGGCCCGTCGTCACATGAGTTACCGCCCCGTTTCCCCGTTTTCTGCTTCTTCATGCTTCATTATAAGAGTCTTGTGTGAATGAGTTGATTTGGATTGGTTTTAGAAGGAAATGAGACACTTAGTCTCTTTAAGGAAGGTTTGTTTTGGAAAAGTCAACCGGATGTTGACTTATGAGTTAGAGGGCTCGGATGTGATTTCCGGTGATTTGGTTAGCTTCGGGGGATGATTTGTGACTTAGGAGCATGATCGGAATTGGTTTTGGAGGTCCGATGTAGAATTAGGCCTGAATTGGTGAATTTAGTATTTTGGCGAATTCCGGTTGATAGGTGAGATTTTGATCCGAGGGTCGGAATGGAATTCCGAGAGTTACTGTAGCTTCGTTAAGTGATTTGGGATGTGTGTGCAAAATTTTAGGCCATTCGGAGGTGTTTTGGTTGGGTTTTTGATCGAATGCGTAATTCGGAAGTTTTAGAAGAACTTAGGCTTGAATCCGATGTAATTTGATGGTTTTGGTGTTGTTTGTGGTGTGTTGATGGTTGTAGCAAGTTTGAATGATGTTTTAGGATGGGTTGCCACTTTTGGTTGAGGCCCCGGGGGCCTCGGGGTGATTTCGGATGGTCATCGGGATGATTTTGGACTTGGTGATTGCTGAAGATTTGCTAATATCTGGTATTTCCGCATCTTTGGAAGAGGGGCCGCAGATGCGGTTCCGCAGATGCGAAGATTAGGGGCACTGATGCACGAGTTGGCCAATGGGAGGATTTTCGCAGAAGCGGATTAATTCCGCAGGTGCGGACATTGACCGTAGAAGCGGTCCGCACACTTTAGAGGAGTTCCGCAGGAGCGGATGGTTGGCCGCATAAGCGGTGTCCGGAGAAGCAGGACATGAACGCAGAATGGTCCTGGATGTTATAGTTATTTCTGCAGAAGCGGAGGATGAACCGCAGAAGCGGTAGTCGCATATGCGGTAAGGTAACCGGAGATGCGAAAATGCCTGTTCAGAGAAGGATTTTAAAAGCTCATTTTGTTCCGCGAGCTATGGGTTATTTCCACCATTTTTTGATCGACCTTGAGGGCTTTTAGGCAGAAATTGAAGGGGATTTCGACTAGGTCTGATTGGAGGTGAGTTCTGACCTTAATACATGATTTAATGGTAGAATTAACATAGAAATTTGTGAAAATTCATCAAAAGAGGGTAAAGCTAGGGCTTGGAAATTTGGTAATTCAAAGTGGAATTTGAAGGGTCATTTGGGCTCGGATTTGGGAGTTTTTGGTATGTATAGACTCGTGGCGAGATAAGGAATCCGATGATGTTAATTTTCTGATTTTTCGAGAAGTGGGCCCGGGGCTCGGGTTTTGCAAATTTCGTGAATTTCGATATTTTTCGAGTCTTTTCGATTGGGTTATATTCCCTTAGCCTATTGTTACATATTCGTTGTGGTTTTGACCAGATTCGACGCGCGAGGAGGTCGATTCGCGAGGCAAGGGCATATCGAACTAGGATTTTGGCCGGCTTGAGGTGAGTAATGATAGTAAATGATATCCTTAGGGTTTGAAACACCGGATTTGCACAATGTAGTGCTGCATTGAGGTGAAACACGCGCTTAATGGCGAGCGCGGGGGTGTTTACTACTGGGGATTGTGACTTGGTCCGTCCCGATTAATACTTTTACCGCGTATTTGACTGAAATGTATTTGTTACCAACATGATTTGGGCCTATTTCCACATTTTGGGCTTCATGCCGACTACTTGAATCCTTCGTGGATTTTTATCACTGTTTCCTCACTATTTTGATATACTACTTGAACTTAGTCATGTTGATTATACTGTTTTGCAAACTCAGCCGCTTTAATTGAATTTTGAGATTTTAATGATATTTCACTGTTGTTTGGGCTGAGCACTACTATTTTATTGATGCCTGAGGGGCTTATGATGTTGTCTGGACTGAGTGAGGCTTTTAGGCCTTGAGCGTGATGTGAGGAGGCTTTCGGGCCTCGAGTGTATTGTGAGGAGGCTTTGAGGCCTCGAATGTATTGTGAGGAGGCTTTCAGGCCTCGAGTGATATGTGAGGAGGCTTTCAGGCCTCGAGTGTGATGTGAGAAGGCTTTCAGGCCTTATGTTGATATAGCGCTTGGGCCGTAAGGGGCCCCTCCGGAGTCTGCACACCCACAGTGAGCGCGGGTACCCATGTGATTTGAGAGTGAGCCCGAGGGGCTGATGCTATTCTGTGTGACTGAGATTGAGCCCGAGGGGCTGTTACTGTACTGAGCGATTGATACTGGGCCCGAGGGGCAGTTTTACTATTCACTATTCATTTACTTTTTTACCTGATTTACCTGTCTTTAAGAAAATGAGACTTCATTT
>NW_017684014.1:0-7959 GCF_001879085.1 Nicotiana attenuata
GCTTTGATTGAAATTCATCAAAATAGTCCCAAAAGGCTCACAAGTTTGACTTGATTGCAGGTTTGATCAACAAAAGGACAAGATGTCAAAGATCAGCTCAAAAGGAGTGAAACTTGCACAAGTGCCAAAGACAAGACAAGCTCAGGCAAAACAGGCCCAGTGCGGCCGCACACCACTTTGTGCGGTCCGCACTAGGAGATTCAGAGAGGTGGAATTTAAGGCATAAAGGCAATGCGGCCGCACTAGGATTTGTGCGGTCCGCACTGAAGGCAATGCGGCCGCACTCGTATTAGTGCGGTCCGCAGAACACAAGATCAGAGAGATGCCATTTTTAGAGTTTCAAGCCAATGCGGTCCGTAGTCGATTTTGTGCGGACCGCACAAGAAGCCTTCGCGACTGCAGTCCATCCTGTGCGGTCCGCAATGCCTGAGTTCAGAGAGCCAAGTTTTGAGGTTCAGATCCCTAGTGCGGCCGCACACCATTTTGTGCGGTCCGCACTAAACCCGCAGGGGCATTTTTTTCCAGAATTGTCAGCTTAGTATAAATAGCTTCTTTTCTATTTTTAGGTTAAGCAGATAGTATCAGAACATAGCTGCGCTCGTGGGTTCGAAGTTTGTAGCCATTTTGGGCAATTTTATCTACATTTCATCATTGAATCTTTGTGTTAATCTTAGTAATTAATTAATATGAATTGTTCTTCATCTATTTCTTGTTTTTCTTCTTTAATTATGAGTAGCTAGACCCATAAGCTAGGGTTGTGGCTCAACCCTAGTGTGGGTAATTGATGAGTCTTGTATTTTAGGGCTAATTTGACTATGGATGTTTGTTATTTGGGCCAATATCATGGTTAATTTCTGAATTAGTGGTTGCAAACACTAGTTTGTGTTGAGTTGACTTGAGCTCTTCTTGAGAAAGAGAGCCTAAGTCTCCGAAATTGGTCCAACAAGGAAGTGGGGCGTACTCAAGAGAATTGATAGCCCCAATTAAAGGGTTAAACCTCGAGAGAGTAATACCCGACTTGAACCCTAGTTGCTTGTGCAAATTTGTATACCCAATTGATCTTGAGAAAGTCAATTCGGGCAAAATCACTCAAACCACCGAGAGGTGTAGAGTGGGTAAAGTCATGCAACGGTTATATCATACTCCCCAAATATGTCAAACGTGCCTTAGACTCAAGTACCCGTCAATTGACCACCTAGGCGGAAGTCACTACCCTAGTGCCTTTTAAATCATTTGAACAACCCGTAGCATTATAACTCTTAGCTTAATCTAGTTGCATTTACCATTTGTAGATTGATAAATAGTAGAAGTAAAAAAAAAACCCCAAAAATGTTTAAAAGTGTAATTTGGAACACATACGCAACTCTACACTAGATAGATACCCGACTCCAATATCCAGCTCTTTGTGGAATTCGATCCCGACCCTAAATCGGGTAAAAGCTGCTCCGACCCTCTCTCGCTACTTAATTAGTAGTTGGAGTAGGCCGCGATCACTTTTTGGCGCCGTTGTCGGGGAGCTAACGGTTTTGGCTATCTATCTAGATAGATTTGTGTTTTGTTCTTCTTTCCTTCTTTGTTACTAATTTGTTTGTGTCAATACATCAGGTACAAAATGGCATTAAATGCTAATGACCCTCTTGGAAACGTGAATGTGGGGGAAGAGGTAGATGACAATGGAGATGAAGAGGTGCCTCTTGTACCTCAAGGACAATGTAGAGGCCGCCAGGCCAATGCAAATGAGAACGTCCCAGAACCTCCTCCGCCACCTCCAAGAGTGGCTCCTAGAGTTCTTCCCAACCAAGGCTATACAAGTGCAATTGTTCCGCCCCGGATCCGGGGGGGGGGGGGCAATTTTCAAATAACCAATGTGATGCTGACATTGCTGGAGCAGCGTGGGTACTTCACGGGCGCTGCCACTCAAAATGCTTACAAACATCTCAAGGGGTTCGTGGATACCTGTTGGGGGAGCAAGCAAACTAATGTGTCCGAGGATGCACTTCGATTGAGGCTTTTCCCATTCTCACTTAGGGGGAAAGCATTGGATTGGCTTGAGCGACTTCCCAACCATTCCATCACAACTTGGGATGAGTTGGCGGATAAGTTCATTGCCAAATTTTTCTCACCAGGGCACATGGCAGCACTACGGGATGAGATCTTAGCCTTCAAGCAGGAGCCTACTGAACTATTGCACGAGATCTAGGAGCGATATAGAACTATGGTAAAGGAATGCCCCAACAATGATATGACCGAGGCTATGATACAACAGACTTTCTGTCGGGGCATCAATACAACGAATCAGTGCATAGTGAATCAATTGGCTGGGGGAAATTTCATGAAGCTGCCTTATGATGAAGCTTGTGCTATTCTTAATGAAATGGCTGACACATCCTCCGCTTGGCAAAGTAGAGCCAATGTGCCACAGGGTGACCCCACGGTCACTCATTTGCACAAAGAACTACATGACCATGGTCAAGCTATAGCAGAACTTACAAAAACAATGAACCAATTAGCAAAGGCACAGTTGCAACAAGTTCATAATCCTCGCCAAGTAAATGCCATGGAGGGTGTTAACATGCTTGTGAACAATAGAAGACCGAGAGGACAACAGAACCAAGGGAATTCGGATCAATTTGACAATGATTGTGGTGGATTCCAAGATGATTGTTATGATGGGCAGAACGAAGAGGTGCAATATGTGAATAATTACCAAGGCCAAAGAGGCAATTCTTCCAACCAACAACAACAATGGCGATCCCAGGGCAACTGGGGTAACCAACAACAAGGCAACAATAACTGGAACAATCAACAACAAGGGAACAACAATTGGGGAAATCAAAATAACAACCGGAACAATCAGGGAAACTGAGGCAACAACAACAATTGGGGTGGAAACAACAACAACAAGGGTGGATGGAACAATAACCAAGGACATCAAGGGCAAGGCTTTCAAAGGCCCCCAATGTACCAACAACCGAGCAACCCACCACCTTTTCCATCCCAGGGTCCTAGTACATCCAACAATGAAATGGGTAGAATTGAAATGATGTTCGAACAGATGATGAAAAAGAATGCAGACTCCGATGCGCAACTGGCTTCTCATAATACTTCAATTAGGAATTTGGAGGTCCAGCTAGGACAAATCTCTCAGTCTTTAAACACACGCCCTAAGGGAGCTCTACCATGTGATACGGTAGTGAACCCAAAGGGAGGGAACAATCATGTTATGGCTGTAACCACTAGGAGTGGACGAGGCGGTGATGTGAATGCCTCCAAACAAAAGCAAGTTTTGGGTGATGAAGTTGAATTGCAAGAAGATGAAGTTCCTTTGGTGGTTGAGAATGTGGTTGATGAAAATGTGAACGAAGAAGTGAGGATCGACATTCAAGATGCCGAGGTGGAAATGCAAAATGACGTGAACCCATCTAGGGAACACGTAATTGACATGCCGGAGCCGGTTGTGCCAAAAGCCAAGGCACCCTTGCCTAGACCACCTCCACCTTATCCTCAGAGGCTATCCAAGCAAAAAAATGAGAATCAATTCAAAAAGTTCATTGACATGATGAAGAGCTTATCCATTAATGTTCCTTTGGTAGAGGCTTTAGAGCAGATGCCTGGCTATGCTAAATTCATGATAGATTTGGTGACAAAGAAAAGATCCATGGATTGTGAAACTATTAAGATAACCCACCAAGTTAGTGCTATAGTACATTCAATGGCTCCGAAGTTAGAGGATCCCGGTGCTTTCACTATCCCTTGCACTATAGGGAGTGCAGACTTTGCTAAAGCTTTATGTGATATTGGGGCAAGCATCAATTTAATGCCCTACTCAGTTTTCAAGACTTTGGGTATTTGGCCACCGAGGCTGACTTCCATGCATTTGAAAATTGCAGACAGATCAATGAAGCGACCATTGGGTATTGTTGATGATGTGCTCGTCCGGGTGGACAAATTTATCTTGCCAGCTGATTTTGTGATCTTGGATTGTGAGGTAGATTATGAGGTGCCGATCATATTAGGGAGACCTTTCCTTGCTACGGGGAAGGCTCTAGTGGATGTGGAAGCAGGGGAACTCACTTTTAGGATGGGTGATGAAAAGGTCGTTTTTCATATGTACAAGTCAATGAAGCAGCCCAATTGTACAGAAGTGTGTTCATTTGTGGATCTAGTCACGGCTGTGATAATTGATGATACCAGTGCAATGATCAATGTGAAGGACCCTTTGGAGGCCGTATGTTGAATCTTGATGTCAATGATGATGAGGGTCGAGTGGAGTGCGTGAATGCTTTACATGGAATGGGCTCTTATTCTTATGAGCCTAGGAAACTCTCTTTGGATCTTGAAAATAGAAAGACCCCTCCAACACAGCCTTCAATTGAGGAACCTCCGGTGTTGGAGTTTAAGCCATTGCCTCCACACCTCAGGTATGAATTCTTAGGCCCTAATTCAACTTTACCAGTTATTCTTTCCTCTTGTCTTACTAGCATACAGGTAGATGCCACATTGGCGGTGCTCAAAAGGCGGAAAAAGGCAATTGGATGGACTTTAGCTGATATTCGGGGAAGCCTCGCATTCTGTATGTACAAGATTATTCTGGAAGATGATGCAAAACCCTCCTTGGAACATCAAAGGAGGTTGAACGAGGCAATGCAAGAAGTTATGAAAAAGGAGGTGATCAAGTGGTTAGATGTCGGTGTGGTGTATCCTATCTGTGACAGCTCATGGACTTGTGCCGAAGAAGGGTGGTATGACCGTGGTGACCAATGCTAATAATGAGCTTATTCCAACCCGGACAGTGACCGGATGGAGGGTGTGCATGGACTACCGCAAGCTGAACAAGGTGACCCGCAAGGATCACTTCCCATTGCCTTTCCTTGACCAAATGCTTGATCGTCTTGCTGGGCATGCCTTCTATTGTTTCTTAGATGGTTATTCGGGGTACAATCAAATTGTGATAGCTCCAGAGGATCAGGAAAAGACAACCTTTACTTGTCCATATAGCACCTTTGCTTTCTCTCGGATGCCCTTTGGGTTGTGCAATGCACCGGCAACATTCCAACGGTGTATGATGGCCATTTTCACCAAAATGGTGGAAGATATTTTGGAGGTGTTCATGGACGACTTTAGTGTTGTGGGTGATTCATTTGACGAGTGTTTGAACAATTTGGATAGAGTGTTGGCCCGGTGTGAAGACACCAATCTTGTGCTAAATTGGGAAAAATGCCACTTCATGGTTGATGAGGGCATACTGTTGGGTCATAAAATTTCAAAGAATGGTATTGAGGTTGACAAAGCAAAAATTGAGGTGATTTCAAGACTTCCTCCCCCCACTTCTGTCAAGGGGGTTAGAAGTTTTCTTGGGCATGCAGGGTACTACCGGCGGTTTATCAAGGACTTTTCGAAGGTAGTGAATCTGTTGTGCAAGCTGCTAGAAAAGGATACAAAGTTCGTGTTTGATGAGGGATGTATGCAAGCCTTTGACCTTCTCAAGCATAAGTTGACCACCACCCCGATCATTACCGCACCCAATTGGAGCTTGCCTTTCGAGCTCATGTGCGACGCGAGTGATGTTGCGGTTGGGGCAGTTTTGGGTCAAAGAGTGAACAAAATGTTTCATCCAGTGTACTATGCGAGCAAGACAATGAATGTGGCTCAAAGGAACTACACTGTGACTGAGTAAGAATGTTGGCTATTGTGTTCGCAATGGAAAAGTTTCGGCCATATCTTATGGGAGCCAAAGTCATAGTGCACACCGATCATGCAGCTCTAAGGTATTTGATGATAAAGAAAGACTCCAAAGCTAGACTGATGCGATGGGTCTTATTACTCCAAGAGTTTGATTTGGAAATTGTGGACCGGAAAGGTAGCGAAAACCAAGTGGCAGATTATTTGTCTCGCTTGGAGGAAGAAGGAAGGCCGTGTGATGGCCTAGAGATCAATGATGCATTTCCCGATGAGCAGCTACTTTCTGTATCGATGAGTGATATGCCATGGTTTGCGGATATTGCTAATTTCCTTGTGACGGGCATCATCCCGTGTGAGCTTTCTTTTAATCAAAGGAAGAAGCTCAAACGGGATAGTCTGGACTTCTATTGGGACGAGCCATACTTGTTCAAGATTTGCACCGACGGAGTGATCTGGAGGTGTGTACCTGAGGAGGAGCAATTTAGCATCCTTGAGGCTTGTCATTCCTTCCCCTATGGTGGCCATCATGGAGGGGCGAGGACAGCTTCGAAAGTTCTAAGTTGTGGATTTTATTGGCCAACTTTGTACAAAGATGCAAGTGATTTAGGGAAAAGGTGTGACCAATGTCAAAGAGCGGGTGGTATTTTGAAGAAAGATGAGATGCCTTTAAACACAATTCTAGAAGTGGATATCTTTGATGTATGGGGTATCGATTTCATGGGCCTATTTGTAAGCTCGTGCGGAAACACCTACATTCTTGTAGCGGTTGATTATGTCTCAAAATGGGTCGAGGCGGCGCCTTTGCCCAACAATGAAGCTAGGAGTGTGGTTGCATTTAGAGCATTTTCACAAGGTTTGGCACTCCTCGTGCAATTATAAGTGATGGAGGATCGCATTTTTGCAATAGAGCTTTTGACACCTTGCTTGCCAATTATGGTGTCAACCACAAAGTGTCTACTCCTTATCATCCCCAAACAAGTGGCCAGGTTGAAGTGTCTAACAGGGAAATCAAGAATATTCTGTCTAAAACAGCCAGTGCAAATAGGACCGATTGGTCTAAGAAGCTGGATGATGCTCTATGGGCGTATAAGACTTCTTACAAAACTCCGATTGGTATGTCTCCGTATTGGTTGGTGTTCGGGATAGCTTTCCATTTACCGGTTGAGTTAGAGCATAAGGCCATGTGGGCCTTGAGAAAGTTGAACCTTGATTGGGTTGTGGCTGCTAATCTTCGGGTGGAGCAACTCAATGAACTTGATGAATTCCGTTTCCATGCCTACTCCAGTTCGTCCTTGTACAAGGACAAGATGAAGTACCTTCATGACAAATATTCTCGTGCCAAGGAGTTTAGAGTAGGTGATTTGGTGCTCTTGTTCAACTCTCGGCTACGGTTGTTTTCGGGAAAGCTAAAGTCAAAGTGGAGCGGACCATTTGAAGTAGTGTGTGTGACCCCGTTTGGTGCTCTTGATTTAAAGAACAAAAGTGGGGAAGTTTTAGAATGAATGGGCATAGGGTCAAGCATTATCTTGGAAAAATTGATGACAGCCACGTGGTGGCACTCCTCCATTTCAAATGATGTGATGGTAACTTGCATCGTGCCACGACGTTAAATCAGGCGCTTCTTGGGAGGCAACCCATGTGTTTTTCTTTCTCTTTTTATTTGATTTTCATTGTAATGTAGGGTTGATTTTTGGGATAACTGGTTGGGAGATGTTACAGATTGTGTTGATGCAGTGCAGGACATAGTGAAAAAAAAATGACGATCAGGTTTCTGAAGTTATCAGTGCGGCCGCAGTCCATTCTGTGCGGACCGCACTGAAGAAAGAGTAAAAATACAACTCTCTGAAGTTTGCCACTACGGCCCGCAGTCCATTTTGTGCGGACCGCAGTGTGTTGCCTCCTCAAGCTTGCAATTTTTGTACAGTGCGCACCGCGGTCCATTTTTTGCGGTCCGCACTGGGGTAGGTAAGCCGGGCCCCAGGGCTTTTTCTATAAATAGTCCTTGAGGCCCACCTTTTACACTTTTCGAACCTTTGCATCTCAGAAGCCTTAGAACACTGTTCATCCTTTCCTGTTGCTTGTAATTGACTGTTTAGAACTGAGTAGCTGCATTTCATCTCACATCTGGTACCATTACCTTCTTTTTAATTATTTACTTTTGTTAATTTCCTTTAATTTTTGTTTTTTTCTTTCTTCCCTCTCTATGCTTCCCGTAGTTCTTCAATTATTTAGATTAGGGTAGTTAAATTTTTGATTAATGTAGACTTAGGTAGTTAC
>NW_017684015.1:0-7959 GCF_001879085.1 Nicotiana attenuata
TTCCACAGCAGATTAAGAGGTGAAACATACCCAACATGGTGTTAGTGTGAATACAATTATCAGGATCTGTAAGGGCTTGTGTGTTCGCATATCTATTTTTTTTTTCCTTTTTTCTATGTTGGATTAAAGAGCCTCTAACAATATCTTTATTGTATTTGATCGTGCAGGTATGTCTTATTTTAGAAGCTACCTCACTGATAAAGTAATATGAGAGTAATATAATGATTAATATAATATAGTAGCATAACAGTTGAAACTTGCTGATAGGTTTATTTCTTTTTAAGTAATATGTATCCGGTCTATTTGGAATATTGCATTTATGAGGATGAATCTCACTAATAAGTTGTCTGATGTTAATACTTCTGGTGGGAATTGTCATCTTATATATACATTCTCTACCCTTCAGGTCATATCTGTGCTCTTGGTGTTCTGTTAGGTTCTTTTAATTCTGAAATAATGACAATTTCCAGCACGGGCCATAACCTTCTATATATTAGAAGAGCCAGAGTTTCGACCTGGTTACTTCATGGCAATAAAAGTAAAGTTAGGGTTATTCTAGTCATTTTAGTATAAACTCTACGTGGCTTTTTTTTATTGAACCCACCGCACACACTAATCCTTATTTCGCTATTTTTCTTCATAGTCAGCTTTCTTCTCTCTTCATCTTCCTCGCTGATGCCTTTGATTTTCAATGAATTTTACTGATAATACATAACTAGGTATCTTTTTTGTGTGCTCAATTCAGGTTTTATTTTGCTTTAATTTTATTTCAATTAGATCTTTTAGTTTTTCTTCTGCTGTTGTATATAACTAGGTTGATATTTGTTCAGTTTCAGAGTTAATTAAGGAAAGAGCATTTGTAGCGAATAAAGTCAAGAAGAGGTCAAGAATGGTACGCTCAATGGACATGTCTCTCTTGATAATTTGAAGTAAGCTTTTTCTTTTGCACCGTTCATGTTTGATGGCATGCAAAGCCTCTTTGATACTTGAGTTACTTGAGCATTTGTACTGGTGACGTTTAAACCGAAATATATTTTTTGCTTGAATTGTGCTAAAAGAAAGTAAGAACTTTGTGCAGATATTTTTACTAAGGATCAATAATCTTGCCTACAACAATAGAAGAAAGCCGAAACCTTACTGAAGTTGCAGGTTCAAACCTCCATGCTTCATCAGCTTGATTGAATAAGTCGAGGCAACACTCAAATAAAAGAAACCTGAGTCCAACTGAATTATCAACAAAAAGCATCTCCAAAATAATTGTTGGCCACCTTATCACAATGGCACCATGCTGCAGCAGCAAAACAGTGTGAGACAGCCAAATCTGCTCTGCTTCAAGCAGCAACAAAGGCAATGTGGGTAGACATATTTCAACCCTGAATTGCTTAGCTTCTAGCAATGGCATGTTTAATCTTAGCACCCTTTCATCATCAACTGCAAGCAATAATTTCTCTCTCTCAGGGCCAGCAATGCACATAATACTGGTATTACAGTTCTGCAATCCATCCACAGCTGGTGCAACAGAAACGGTAGATATATCAGCTCCATAAGCTTTGTCAGCTTCATACACAGGTAATAGCCCATCCCTCTTCTTGTGGAAATGCCTTCGAACATAAACAACAGGTTTTCTTTCTTTGTGGCTGCTATGACTTCCGACAAAAGAATTCTCGGCCTTGCTAAGATCAATCAGTTTGTCAAGGAATAAAAGATCACAATCTGGCTTGCCTTTACTGTTGTTCAAGGAACATAAATTCCAGTTTGTGCTCTCAGTTTTGGCATGTAGCAGTGATGAGACAACAGGGATAGATAACTGAAAACGATTTCTGTTTCTTCGATGGCCTGGAAGAAGAAAAATTTACTCGACGAGATGATCGAGCCAACCAAGATATAATCGGCTCTGAGTCCAGACTGTTACTTGGGTGGTTGTCATCATCTTGAGACTTCCCTGATAGCTCCCTTTCCGTCTTTTTATCACGGGAAAAGTCAGTCCATGCCACAAACAAAACTTGATTAGCTACAAAGTATATAATCACTTTGTAGGTGAACACTGTTACGGAGAATCACTGCAACATATTTTTTTTATGACTTCAGTAACTATATATGCCTTGTATGTTTCTATATAAGAAGCAACCCCGAAAAAATCAGGTTCTTAGATATCGCAAAACAAAATAAACTTTATGTTAATGTAGCTTCTCTTCTATTGATATGTTTGTAGTTGACGGCATATAAAGTTATTGAGGTGAGATAAGCTTTTCCTATTTATAAGTCATAGTTCAAGAAAGTAGAAAATATTATGTGTAATTTTACATCTCCCAAAAAGTAAAATGAGTATATTTCATCTAGAAACTTGCCAGCTAACTAAGAAGAACCAAGAAGAGGAGAAAGCCTGAGAGTCCTGGACATCATTATCAAATTACCTTATTTGAATGAAGACAATTCTGCTTGGCAACAAATAAATGTGAAGTAATTAAGAACGCACGGAGGAATACTTTTGCTTTCTTTCTGAGGTGAACTTATGCATATAAAAGAAGAACAGTTCTACCGGAACTAAACGCTCAAATTGGAAGGTTCACACAAAAACAATGTAGGAGCCAACTAATCTTCAAAAAATAAGATATGAAAATGTAACAGAATGCCATCTCTTCTCTGCCACTTTCTTGATTCATAATGAATTTCTAAAGTTTCTTGAGCAAGAAATATGCTGATACAATTGTGCAATTTCAGGCAATCAATATATATTACACATAGCAATGAACCTACCATCATTTACTTAATTTTTATTTCCATAACCAATTAGAGGAAATACATTGATGGTTCATTAAATTGTTGATCTAAATTGAGAAGCCTATCTTAAGACAATGAGACAAAATCAAATCATCCTAGGACCTAACTGAGTTTGACAGCCTCGCTCCTCAAGTACACCGTATCCTTACCTATATTGTTTATTGCCAATCATATGAACTTTACTTTCCAAGTGATCAGTCAAGTTCATAGGTTTTTTTGAGCGATGCATCTGTGCATACGAATGCACTATCTCTACATTAAGAAAAAGGGTATATTTTTTGTCACCTAAATATGAAAGATAAATATGAATAATAGACAGCTAAAAGGCTTACATCAAGTTTTGTGAAGAGATTAATTTAACAAGCTTATAAATAATTACACCATCTAAGGCTCTCTTGAAAAAAAAAATTCTCAGTCGATTTTGCATATAATGGATAACGTACAATCTAATGCTTTCTCGTGCAACATTTTATATGCAGAACATACACCAAATTCAGAACATGTAGAATCAGCCTTTATCAATCACGACAATCGAATTCGAGCTATAAAGAGCTGTCATATTTACTCATCAAAAAAGAAAAACAGAAAAGGAAACTAACACTTCCATTTTCTAATTTTCTGCAGTAAAACATATGACATAAAAAGATCTAGCATATCTTACTGAATTGAAAAGCTTGATCAAAGGATAAGTTGTGATTTGCTTTTACTGAATGGATAAGAACACTAAGGCAACGACAGTCCAAATGGTGAAAAATAGAAACAAGCTGAACCTATGGATATTTGAAAATCCAATGCAATCAAGATTCACATATGTTATCATCTGGGAAGAAAAGCGGTGTAACGACCCGACCGGTCGTTTTGAACTCTAGCGCATTGTTCAGCAGTCTGAGGCCATGAACAGCTTCATTTCAGGTATTTTGACTTGTACGCGTGGTCGGAATTAAGTTTCGGGAAGTTTAGAGTTGATTTGGGGAGAGAATATTTCGGAAGCTTAAAGTTGGAAGAAATTTCATAAGTTTTGGTTGAAGTGCATTTCAGTGATACCGATGTCCGTTTGGGATTCCGAGTCTGATATACGGAGCCGTTATCTTCATCTTTTTCCCGACTCAAGTACTTCTTTCTTTTGTCCGTTCGAGGACGAACGGTTGTTTTAGTGGTGGGGGATATGACGACCCAAAGGGGGTCAACACTTGTTTCTTTCCCATTCTGTACTTCCAAGGCCTTGAAAACCTCATCTAGGGTTGCCTCGATTTGCGTGTGCAGTCCGGGCGCATAGCCGAAAAGTTTAAATATGAATTCTGTGAGAAAAATGCTAAATTTTGATATTAAATTGAATAAATTTGACTTCGGTCAATATTTTGGGTAAACGGACCCGGACCCGTGATTTGACGGTCCCGGAGGGTCCGTAGAAAAATATGGGACTTGGGCGTATGCCCGGAATCGAATTCCGAGGTCCCAAGTCTGAGAAATGAATTTTTGTGTGAAATTATTTTCTGGAAATAACTAAGGAAATTGGAAATGGAATTTGATTAAAAGACTATGGTATTGGGCCCGTGTTTTGGTCCCGGCGCCCGGTACAAGTCTTATATATGGTTTAAGCGCTTTCTGTAAAGTTTGGCTGAAAATGGACGTCGTTTGACGTGTTTCGGACTTAAAATGGAAATTTGATATTCTATGAAGAAATTGGAAGAAATCATGAGTTTTGAGGCTTGATTCGACGTTTATCATGTTATTTTGGCGATTTAATCGCATGGATAAGTCCGTAGGATGTTTTTGAGGTTGTGTGCATATTTGGTTGAGGTCCCTGGGGCCTCGGGATGAATTCGGGTGGTTAACGGAGAAAATTTTGAAGTGTTGCAGCAGCTGATTCTTCTCTTCTGGTATTTTCGCTTCTGCGGCTTGGGAACCGCAGAAGCGAAGCCGCATAAGCGGCCATCCCATCGCAGGAGCGGAATTTGGGCTCCCTCAGCTTTCCGCAGGTGCGGAAGATTAACCGCAGATGCGGTTACGCACCTGCGAGACTTCTATCGCATATGCGGCCCTGGGTCATTTGTGAGAAACGCAGAAGCGGTAAGTAATTCGCAGAAGCGGCCACCGCAGGTGCGGTATAAGACCGCAGAAGCGGAACACCTGGATTTTAGTTAATAGCCGCAGAAGCGGCATTTGTTCCGCATCAGCGGGACCGCAGATGCGGTCCCTTGTCCGCAGAAGCGGAAATGCCTGTGCAGATATAGAAATTCCGAGGGTTAGATTTCATAAGTTAGAAAAATCAAATTGAGCTCGGGGAAGGGCGATTTTCAGAGGGTTTTGAAGAGAAGACTATTGGGTAACGTTTCTTTAATCACTTCTAGTTATATTTCATCATTTTGTAGTTAAATCCATCATTAAAATTCGAATTTGGGATCAAAAATTGGAAAATTGGGTGAAACTTCACAGAGTAAACTATTGGATTTTTGAGTGGGTGTTTGACCTCCGATTTGGGAGATTTTTATATGGTTAGACTCGTGAGAGTACGAGGGTTCTGGAAATGTGAAAATTATTCGATTCCGAGACGTTGTCCTGAAGGGCATTTTGGTCATTTCACCTAATTTCACGTCGTAGCTTTTAATTAAATAGCAAAACCAGTTGTTTGCGATGTTGTTTACAATGTGTAATTGAATTGAATAGATTTGGGCCATTTGGAGTCGGATACTCATGGCAAAGGCGTGATTTCTAGTTGATTTTGAGTCGGTTCGAGGTAAGTGGCTTGTCTAACCTTGTGTGGGGGACCTCTTCCCCTTAGGACATGATATTTGATATTTGAAAGCCTCGTACGTGAGGTGACGAGCGCGTACTTGAGCTAATTGTTGGAAATCCGTTTTTACTCGAAGTATTTAAATTGAGTTTTTCTTGCTTACCTATTTATTTTAAATTGTAAGTTTGTCCTATGCTAGTTTAGAGAAGCATGTTTAGTTGACTTACTTGCTTAAGTGTTTAAACTGTCTTGTTGTATTCCGTGGAGCATGTTAGGCTAGGATTTCTATTACTTGTTCTGAGTTTAGCATTTATCCTAATGTGTTGGGTTGTTATTGTGTGTTTTAAATTGGGACTACGGGACGGCATCCCGGGAGATCCCCCTGTACTTGTTGTGTTCTGGATTGAGGTGCGGGATACCAAGAGATCCCCGGCACATGTTAATGTAAGATTTGAGGATACCAAGAGATCCCCGGCACATGTAAATGTAAGATTTGAGGATACCAAGAGATCCTCGGGATACCAAGAGATTCCTAGTGTATACGATGAGGATACCAAGAGATCCCCGGCTATTACTTCCTGTTGTGAGCAGTATTCTTTATATTGTTTTGTTTCTGCTTCCTATATTGTTTCCCTTATTTATCCTGTTTAGATTCTTGTTGTAGACTTTATCTATACTGTTTCCCTTAACCTATTATATATTGTGTTTTACCTCAGTAGGGCCCTGACCTTTCCTCGTCACTACCCAACCGAGGTTAGGCTTGGCACTTACTGAGTACCGTTGTGATGTACTCATGCCCTTCCTGCGCATGTTTTTCATGTGCAGATCCAGGTACCTCCACTCAGGCGCACTATCCTTGAGGCGAGGAGATACACGGAGACTTAGAGGTATATCTGCCGCGTTCGCAAACCAGGAGTCTCTATTCTGTTCCATCTTTAGTACTTAGTTTATTCCTTTTCTCTCAGTTGTTTAGATAGTCTGGAGTTAGAGCAGCGTACTATGTCTCTGTTAGCCTGTGGTTCCCGTGAGTTTCCGGGTTTTGGGATTGAGTTGTAGACTTCCGCATTTCTTTTGAGTTATATAGGCCGAGCGGCCTTATATGCAGTTATTATTTTAATATGTCTAGCTTTATTTAACCATTTCGCAATGTTCGGTTGTTATTTCCGCATTGTTAGGCTTACCTAGTTGTAGGAACTAGGTGCCATCACGACATGTTCATGGAGGGTGAAATGGGATCGTGACAAGCGCACACTGAGATTTTCTAAAAGTATAGAAACTTCCCCATCATCGGTTGCCAACCCAGCACACTGCCCATTGAACAGACAAATCAATATTAACCAGTCCATGCGCAACGGAAGAGCACAAGAGGAAGATGATGAAAATTATTTTTCCTATTTTTCATCCTCTTAGTGGTTGCGTCGTCTAGACTCTAGATGATACACACAAGTAGCAAAGAGAGATAGCGAATGGAAGGGGGAGACACAGAGAGAGAGGATAGAGAGAGCCAGAAGGAGCATCGAGATGATAAGACTCAAAAACGTGGCAAATCAGGAGAACAATGCTCGGGAATCCATGGAAAAAACGATGGAGAAGATATTGCAACTGAAGATTGCTAATCTCATCAACACGTGTTGTACATCTTTTTTTAGCAAACCAGCTGTCTTTTGAAAGTTCTGTTTATCTCCCTATTGCTTCAGATGACAAACACGTGATTCTAACTCTTTCGCTCTCCATTCTCTTCTTCCATGTCCAATACCTTGATTTCTCTATTCCATCTCTTTTCTAACTGATATTTACTCAAAAATAGTGTAGAATATGACTGTTTTGCAGTAGAGGTATCAAGTTTGTTCCTCTTATTTCTTCTTTATTTTGTTCTATTTGATGTCACCGTGTGAATATATCTTTTAACTTTCTTTTGCTTTTGCCATCTGCAACCCCTTATTGCCTTTGAATTTTGGGTTCTCTCTTCTTAAATTTGTTTCTCTTCCTTTGTCATAGCTTTAATTTTTGGTGATTGCGATTTGCAGAGTCTTTCTGCTTGAGTGCTTGGGTCTTCGTTCTTGCCTTTGCACTACTACTCTTTTCCTTTTTGGCTTCTTGCTTGGTTGATTTGGTATTTCTGCATATGCATGCTTTTATGACAATTTTTTTTGTGAATTTTGTTTTAGAAATTTTATTTTGTAAGAAGAGTGCACCATAACAATAATAAAGTGAGATAAAAATTACTCTTATATATTACTTGATGTTCTGGCTTTTGTATTGTTTGTGATTCTTTATATTTATTTAATAGTTACAGATCTGAGGCACACAAGGTGACTGAAGAATTACTACTATGAGACAGTCAGGACTTTATTTACACTATTGATTTGTAAACCTATATTCTGAAGTTCACTTATGTTAATTTAACTATTTTTATGTAGGAAAAATTCATATTGGATTTGACC
>NW_017684016.1:0-2809 GCF_001879085.1 Nicotiana attenuata
ATGCAATAATTCAGCTCCTGTTCGAATTTAAAGATGTGTTTGCTTGGTCGTATGACGACATGCCAGGACTAAGTATGGACCTAGTGGTGCACAAATTGCCGATCTACCCCGATTGTCCTCCAGTACAACAAAAGCAAAGGAAGTTCAAAACTGATATCAGTGATAAGATCAAAGAAGAAGTCACAAAACAGTTGAAGGCGGGGGTAATTCGAGTGGTCCGATATACCACGTGGTTGGCCAATGTGGTTCCAGTACCAAAGAAAGACGGGAAAACCCGGGTGTGTGTGGATTACCGAGATTTGAACAGGGCAAGTCCCAAAGATAATTTCCCGTTACCTAACATTCACATCCTTGTTGATAACTGCGCCAAACATGAAATACAGTCTTTCGTAGACTGTTACGCAGGATATCACCAAGTGTTGATGGATGAAGAGGATGCCGAAAAGACAGCTTTCACTACACCATGGGGAACCTACTGTTATCGGGTCATGCCGTTTGGGCTGAAGAATGCTGGGGCAACTTATATGAGGGCCATGACCACCATCTTCCACGATATGATGCATCAAGAAATAGAGGTGTATGTGGATGATGTAATCGTTAAATCCCGAACTCAGAATGATCACGTTCGAGATCTGAGAAAGTTCTTTGAACGGTTGCGCAAGTATGATCTGAAGTTGAATCCAGCCAAATGTGCTTTCGGAGTCCCATCGGGCAAGCCCTTGGGTTTCATAGTCAGCAGGAGAGGTTTTGAGTTGGATCCAACAAAGATAAAGGCCATTCGAGATTTACCTCCTCCAAGAACTAAGAAGGAGGTGATGAGTTTATTGGGCAGGTTAAACTATATCAGTCGATTCATCGCTCAATTGACTACCACCTGTGAGCCTATATTCAAGTTATTGAAGAAAGATGCGGCTATCAAGTGGACGTCCGAATGTCAAGAGGCCTTCGATAAAATCAAGGAATATTTGTCAAATCCTCCAGTATTGGTTCCACCAGAGCAGGGACGACCTCTCTTCTTGTATCTGACAGTGTTGGAAAATTCTTTTGGCTGTGTCCTCGGGCAGCATGACATAACCGGAAGGAAAGAGCAGGCAATTTACTATCTGAGCAAGAAGTTTACTGGCTACGAGGCCAAATACACCTTGTTGGAAAGAACATGCTGCGCTCTGACGTGAGTTGCCCAAAAGCTGAGACATTATCTTCAAGCCCATACCACCTATCTAATAACCAGGTTGGATCCTTTGAAATACATATTCCAGAAACCGATGCCCACTGGGAGGTTGGCAAAATGGCAAATCTTGCTCACTGAATTTGACATAGTCTATGTTACTCGCACGGCAGTGAAAGCCCAGGCCTGGGCGGATCATTTGGCTGAAAACCCGGTCGATGAGGAATATCAACCGTTAAGCACCTATTTCCCGGATGAGGAAGTAAACTCGGTGGAAGCCATCTCTGAGGACACTCGTGCTTGGAAAATGTTCTTTGATGGAGCAGTAAATGCGAGGGGTGTAGATATTGGGGCAATCTTGATATCACCCAATGGTCAGCACTACCCGGCTACAGCCAGGCTCCGTTTCTTTTGCACAAACAATACAGCTGAGTATGAAGCCTGCATCATGGGCATGAACATGGCAATTGACCAAGATGTTGAAGATTTATTAATCATGGGGGACTCTGACTTGATTATCCGACAAGCCCAAGGAGAATAGGAAACTCGAGATGTTAAGCTCATTCCTTATCGACAGCATGTGGAAGATCTCACCAAACGCTTCAAGTCGGTAGAATTCAGGTATATCCCCCGGTGTCATAATGAACTAGCCGATGCACTTGCCACTCTAGCTTCAATGTTGCCTTACCCAGGCAATGCCCATATTGACCCTTTAGAGATTCAAATCAAAGAAAAGCACGGGTATTGTAATGCAGTTGAGGTGGAACCAAGTGGTCAGCCCTGGTATCATGATATCAAGAGAT
The DNA here is from genome assembly GCF_001879085.1 of Nicotiana attenuata. Taxonomy (NCBI): domain Eukaryota; kingdom Viridiplantae; phylum Streptophyta; class Magnoliopsida; order Solanales; family Solanaceae; genus Nicotiana; species Nicotiana attenuata. The sequence goes on from NW_017684016.1 coordinate 1,972, forward strand.
TTCTGAAAACACAGGAATACCCTGAGCAGGCCACTGGAGATCAGAAAAGAACCATTAGACGACATGCGAGTGGTTTCTTCTTAAGTGGTGATGTTTTGTATAAAAGAACCCCGGACCTCAACTTGCTAAGATGTGTTGACGAAGCTAGAAGAATTATGCATGAAGTGCACGCAGGAGTATGTGGACCTCATATGAATGGTTATGTGTTGGCAAAGAAAATTTTGCGAGCCGGGTATTACTGGATAACCATGGAGAAGGACTGTTTTAGTTTTGTTCGGAAATGTCATCAATGCCAGGTGCACGGCGACTTGATCCATGCACCTCCGACAGAACTCCATCCGATGTCAGCACCTTGGCCGTTTGTTCGCTTGGGGCATGGATGTCATTGGGCCGATCGAGCCGAAAGCTTCGAATGGGCATAGGTTCATACTGGTAGCAATCGACTATTTCACAAAATGGGTTGAAGCCATCACCCTCAAGTCAGTCACCAAGAAAGCCGTGATAGATTTGTGCACTCCAACCTCATTTGCCGCTTTGGCATTCCTGCAATTATTATTACCGACAATGCAGCTAACTTGAACAGTCGCCTGATGGAGGAGGTATGTGAACAATTCAAGATAACGCATAGAAACTCAACTCCCTATCGGCCAAAAGCCAATGGTGCTGTCGAGGCAGCAAATAAGAACATCAAGAAGATTTTGAGAAAGATGATTCAAAGCTCCCGGCAATGGCATGAAAAGTTACCCTTCGCATTACTTGGGTATCGCACCACAGTACGTACATCAATTGGAGCAGCAACCGTCTTAGTTACGTTTACGGTACCGAAGCAGTCATACCT
>NW_017684016.1:6050-7959 GCF_001879085.1 Nicotiana attenuata
CGAGGATCTCCCGGCACAAAAACCGTGGAGCCTTTTCCCGGAACAAAAACCGAGGATCTCCCGGCACAAAAACCGTGGAGCTTTTTCTTTTCCAAATCCCGGAACAAAAACCGGGGATCTCCCGGCATAAAAACCGTGGAGCTTTTTCTTTCCCAAATCCCGGAACAAAAACCGAGGATCTCCCGGCACAAAAATCGGAGCTTTTTCTTTCCAAATCCCGGCCAAAAATCGAGGATCTCTCTACACATTCCTGATTTGATTGCTTAGATATGTGTCACAACTAACTCACGAAATTTTCCTAGTGAAAACTGGGGCAGAAAATTTCGTTCGTTTGGTTTGTTTTGGTATCTTAAGCAGGTCAACCTCAAAACGCCAGGTGTGAAATGACCAATGGAATGAATCTCAGCCCAGAATCAAGAAAAGTAGAAAAGAACGAAAGATGATGAATTCAAATGTGAAGCAAGCAAGGGCGGAGTGCTCAAAATCTGATTGAAGTCACAAGCTCCGTTGATCTTGTTTTGACCCAATGCTGCATGAAGAAGTAAAATACCTACAACTTGCGAGCATCAAGATTCAGATCGAAGTCCACAGCAAAATCAGCTAAGACTCAAGATCAAGTTTCAAGACAATTATAGATAGGAATCTTGTAACTCATAGTTGATAGGCATAGCTAGCTTAGCTTTTATTTTCTTTTGGTGTAATAAGGAGGTCAGTTGACAATATTGGTTTAGCCATGTTAATTTAAGTATGATATGCAAAAATAAAAGAGAATTCACATGGGTAAATATTAAAGAACTAGAAAGTTCTTTACGAATTCTCTTATGTTGCTTGTTCTCATTAATTAATAGACCAACTAAAATTGGGACTGAATCCCAATGTTGGAAATATCAAATGTGAATATGAGCCCATTCACCTGCCATGTATACCATATAAGATGCATCTATGAGATGGTTACATGTGTGATTATTATTAACCCGCAATCTGGTGTTTGCGAGGTAACTGCTCAATAATTTAATTTAGAGCATAATTTTCAGATTTTCTATTCAAGAAAGTTTATCTTGATAAGTTGGTTTACATGACAACTAGTTTAGCAAAATGAAGTGCCTCCACTTAATAGCTAAACTATTGCTTATGAGAACAAAGTTATCTATATCAGTTTGATACACGTTATATACGAAAGTATATTACATTCTCTCCTCACAAATGGTTCAGGGTCAGGAATCAAATAATTCCATCTTATTATTATTGATGTGCGGTGTATATTTTGATTAACACCATAATTCACAAAGATGAGTTCCCAAAATTGAGGAAGAAAGTTAGTTTTTCTACCATGAGGAGGATACAAGATAAACAGTTGAGAAAAAGTTACGTGGAATGAATTATCATTTCTACATCTTGATCCTCGAATAAGATATATGAACTTGAAGTTCATAAAAAGATAATTCATTTGCAAAATACTGCAAAGCATGCGAGACACATTTGCTGACCCAAAGAAAGTAACTATATTCCCACTACAGACGTTCCTATTAGAATAAGTCTATGGTACGTTCAAAGCGTATAGACAAATCGGTTTCAAATAAAATCCTTCATAAAGAAGATGAGAAAATGATCAAAATTATCACAATAAGGAGGCAAGTTATCTGGAAGATCACATGACATAACACTTCATAAAATCTCAGGAGAGGTTCAGGTACCTAAAAATATGAATGAAGAGGTCTCTATTTTACGTCTTTATGAAAAAAGTGATTGGAACCGATATAAAATGTTTGTCGACTACATCTATGATAACGTCAAATATATAGGAGGATCTTAAGTCTGGAGAAACAATTCAAGTAGAAGTTCATATGAATGACATGTAGTTTTGGACCTGCAGTTCAAACACTTGAAAAACTATAAAACGCCAATGGGT
>NW_017684017.1:0-7958 GCF_001879085.1 Nicotiana attenuata
ATCACACACTCTCAATTCAATACTTTTACACTACTCAAGTATCATAGTCCTCTAATCATAGCATTCTGACTATTTGCTTGCACTTTGGCTTTACAAGACTACTGCTTGCTTCTCTTGTTTCCCTGAAACTGGTATGTTCTAGTTTGGTTTTCAGCCTCATCCCAATGTGTTTATTTTATAGCTTGTACACCCATATCTACTTTACTGCCTATGTTTAATGTTAATCAGCATGTGAATTTCTTTGCATATGTTCTTACTGTGAATCCCCGCACCCCTGTCCCCTTCTATGTGTTTGAGTTGAAGTTCAGAACATGGCAACATCCAAGTTGTTGCTCATGTTTGGACTTGATCCCTGAGGGGATCCTAACTCCCAAACAATGTGGCCTAACAGGCTGGTTGGGGGTGTGCCAGCACTCCAATTGCTTGGTATGACCACTAGCCTGTCTTTTGTTTTTCCCCAGAATTCCCTCTCTGCACTTACACTCTCTCTTAGCTTCTAAGTTCTGCCCCCCTCCTATGAGCCTTTCTTTGGGACCTTGAGTTCCCTCTGAACTTGGACATTTGAGGGTTGGCCCTTCCACACTACACTCTGACACACCCCAAAATGAGAAAGGCTTTGGATCTTGGTCTTTGGAGTTGGTTTACTTCATGCTTCAGGCAGGAAACCTGAATCAGGCTCTCCTTGGTTGTAAATTTTAGTTCTCTGATGTAATTTTTACCTTTTCTTATTCATCCTGGGCTATAATAACTTGTAATAACTATTGGGGCTATTAGTAAAAAGGGGAGGGTCAATTATGCATGCAAAAGGAGTAGATATCATGTTCATAGAGAATTATTATGCTCCTGCACTCATATCCTGCTTTCAACTTTCATTTCTGTATTTCATATAGATACCATGTCTATAGGTTATGCATTTCATATAGAAACCATGTTTATAGGATTCTGTATTTCATAAGATACCATGTCTATAGGTTATGCATTTCATATAGAAACCATGTTTATAGGATTCTGTATTTCATATAGATACTATGTCTATAGGTTATGCATTTCATATAGAAACCATGTTTATAGGATTCTGTATTATATAGATACTATGTCTATAGGTTTCTGCACTTCTAAATTATGTAGAGAACATGTCTATAAGTCATCTCCGAATGCTGCATATCATATAGGTAACATGCCTATAGGACTTCCTGAATTTTGCATCATCATCTGTCACTAGGCAAACCTGTTTATAGGTTTAAAATAACTAACAACATTTAGATACCATGCCAATAGGACTTCTGCACTCTTGTTTCGATTGTAAAAAATGTTTTAAAATCAATAGCACCTAGAAAGCATGCCTATAGGAGTTATCAACTAAATCTGAATCGACCATTCGCTTATAAGTCTAAATCAGTAGTAGCAAATGCTTAACATCTGCAGAATTTATGTTTTTTAACAAGTCCTCTTCTTTAAAATAAGTATACTTCTTTTCTGAAACTAATATATATCATGCCTATAGGTTTTCGTTCAACACTTAGGCAAGCCATAGGGTAACTTATAAATTGAATCAGATTTTATTAACTACAGCCAGCAGGCAGGCCTAATTCGAGCTTCTTACCTGAAATATGTAATAGATCAGTCTGCCACAACTCTTAAGTTTAATCAGGCCCTAATCAGTATGTGAAAGACATGCTAAACTATATGCTTCTCTTTGTTTTTAAGGAGGTTTGTTTGAGCCCTTTCTATCTGTTGTGTGTTTCTTCCCTATATTTGTTACATATGTGTTTTGATTGTCGCCTTAGAATTTTGTCCTTTGAAACCTTAAAACCTCACATCCCTTCCCTTTAGGATTAGTAGTCCCAAATACCTCCGGGGCTGATAGGATGGGGGCGGGTAATAGCATGCAATAAGTAAAATGAGACCATTCTGCGTTTAATACCTTAACGGGGTGGGAAAGGGTAGATATGTACATGATGACCACGCGATAACACCACATGTATAAACGGTTACCGGGTGTTGTGAGGAGTGATCCATATTATTTATAAACCTAGGACCCCCCTCCCTTTACTTGTTCATTTTATTTCAAAAACTGCTTTTCTCAAACTTCAGCTTCTTTAACTTCTTTTAATTTCAATTACTTACCATAATTATATGAAAACCCCTTCCCCTTTACTGGTTTATTTATTCAAAACTCAAAACTGCTTTTTCTTAAATTCCAGGTTCTTTAACTTCTTTTAATTTCAATTTCTTGCAACCATTACATGAAAACCCCCCTCGTATTTGTAATTCTTGCTTGTCTACTTGTTGTTTGCACTTAAAGTCACAATTTAGTATGGCCGGGAGCCACACTAGTGGATTTTGAGGGGTGCCTAACACCTTCCCCTCGGGATAACTTTAAGCCCTTACCCAATCTCTGGTTTTCTAAATCAAAGTTCTTCTTAGTGTCCTAGCGCACTTAATCATTAAGTGGCGACTCTTCAATTCAAAACCCAATTCCCAAAAGGAAACGAGTTGTCCTCCCAAATGTCATAAACCCGATTTCGCGAGAAAAAGGGGGCATCGACAGCGTGGCGACTCTGCTGGGGATTTCTTTAAGGCTTTTACCATTTCATGCTATTTGTGACTTTATGCTTCTTTATATATCTTTATTTGCTTAAATGCCTTTAAGTATTTTTTCCTCTTCTACCTCGGAACTAACTTGGCTCTTTGTTTGTTTCCTTTATTTCTCTTAATGCTTTCCTTTATCGCTTTCTTTTAATACTGTTGTAAATTATGAGAAACTGTTGTAATTATTACTTTATGAACGTGGAAATACGTGACAACTTGTTTAATTATTGTAACTGCATATTCAACATCATATTCCACTCGTGCCAAACAAAAGACCATAGCAACGCTTATAATGAGTGGTTGCGCCCTTCCGATATCATCACCCCCTAAATCCGGCAAAGGCATATTTGCGGTAAAACCAGTTGATCAACTGTGTAGTCGACGGTTCCGCGCCTTTCCCTCTTGAGTTGTTCGCTCAATGGTACCAGTCTAAAACCCCATAGAAACCCTTTCTCTTTAAATTATGCATGCATCATGGTCAAACCTAGCCGAGTTAGTTATGCTGTCCTCATAATGACTCTTTAAGATAGCCTTGTCCAAAGTCCATTGGGTTTCCTTGAAACCCAAAACGGACCTTATCACGTTCTGTGCATTTATTTGGAGGACTAAAATGCTTTTATGCTAATTGTTGATACTAAAATAGTCGAGTCTGGTGGGGGTAAGGGCCTAACCTGTTTGTCTTGCAGAAAATGAGGCACGAGGTCCCCAGATTCGGCATGGTCACCAACATCCACCCGAAATTGCTAAACTGGTGGGAAGATCTTCATTCCAGTGATCAAACTCTTGTTCGGAAATACCTGGGAAACCTACCTTCTCTCTTGGAAATTCAACCCAACAACAAAATCATAGAAGCTGCTACTCTATTCTGGAAGGCGGACATCTGGCCAAGGCCTACTTGCTACTAGGACTGCGCGAGCTAGGGGAGCTGTTCGATGGAGCCAACAATGGCGAGTCCGGGGAAGGTCCCTCTGGGACCAAATAGATAGGAATTTCCATTTCCACTTTATAAGATGTAATAAGGCCGATGGCCATTAGTGATTTTTATTTTCTTGTTATTTAGTGTCGTTTTGGGATTCGTCTACCTTTTATCAATGAAATGAGGCATTTAGCATTCTAAGTTCTCCAAATTAATTTGTCGCTAGGCCTACCTCGGGCACAACGAGGTCCCCAAAATTAAGACGCGCTTTATATTTCCTGCACTACGTGTTTAAATATTGCAACATTTTTTATGATCCTTACTGACTTATCACCTTTTTGTTTTTACTTTTTGTTTATTCCCCTCCCCAAAGGTTAGTTCGTGAACTCTGGCAACATCATCATATTTTACAAGATCCAGGGGCCCTCCACCTACTCCTCCTCCCAGTCCTGTCAGACACAAAAGCAAAAGAAGAATGGAAGATTCGAACAACTCAGCTGAACGGGTAGAGGTCACTCGTGGTGCTCTGGTCTCCAAGGAAAATACCTCTCAACTAGAACAAAAACTATTGAAATTCCAAGAAGAACTTGATCAAGTCCGGAATTTGGCGAGTCTGTCATTCTCCCTCACCACTCCAGAAGTTACTTTCCCAAAAACTCAGAATCCCATACCTCCACAAAGTATCCCAAAGAAACAAAAACCATCCCGCTCCTCACCACCACTGCAATACTTGCCACGATCCCAACAATACTCCACTACTCATCCCGGAACCTTTGAACTCCACAAATGACCACTGCCACACTCAACACAACACCCCCATCTACGTGGAGACTGTGCCACACTCCGCCCAGCCCATCTCAAGCACACCCGAGTCCAATGATAAGGATTCGCTAATCAGAAACTTGGCCGAAGAGCTTAAAAGGTTGACCATCAGAATTCAAGGCGTTGAAGGAAGTAAGGGAATTGAGGGGCTAAACTATGAAGATCTAAGCATAAGCCCGATGTCGAACTGCCCGAGGGGTACAAACCTCCCAAGTTCGAAATGTTTGATGGTATAGGGGATCCCAGGGTTCACTTGAGAACATACTGCGACAAGCTGGTCGGAGTAGGAAGAGACGAGAAAATCCGCATGAAGCTTTTTCATGAGAAGCCTGAAAGGAGATGCTCTGTCTTGGTACATTAGCCAAGACCCAAAGAAGTGGTCGAACTGGGTAAGTATGGCGTCTAACTTCATGGATAGATTCAGGTTCAATACGGAAAATGCACCGGATGTGTTTTACATTCAGAATTTAAAGAAGAAACCCACAGAAAAATTCCGCGAGTACACTCGTTTGAGATCAGAGGCTGCTAAGGTCCGACCTGCTTTAGAGGAAGAACAAGTGAACAAGTTTTTCGTCCGGGCTCAGGACCCGCAATACTATGAAAGACTGATGCTGATCGAGAACCATAAATTTTCTGACATCATCAAGCTAGGAGAAAGGATTGAGGAAGGTATCAAGAGTGGTATGGTTACGAACTTTGAAGCCTTGCAAGCTACCAATAAGGCTCTACAGTCTGGTGGTACGTCCAAGAAAAGGGACGTAGGCGCCGTGATGGTTGCACAGAGAACCAAATCACCTGTCAAATACCAAACTTATCCAATACCTCCACTTACATATCAGCCCACCCCAAATTACCAAACACCCACACCTTCCTACCAAACTCCACCGCCTACTTATCAATCACCTCCACCTCCTACATACCAACCTGCTTCACCCAGATATTCCCAGCCCGCACACGTCTACCAAGCTTACAACACTCAATAATCCCACTATCAATCACCTCCCCCTCGTCAAAACTTTCCTAGACCTCGACCAAATTTCGACCGCAGACCTCCCAAACAGTATACCGCCATTGCCGAACCAATTGACCAGCTGTACGAAAGGCTCAAAGCTGCTGGTTATGTCACCCCTATCCCTGCTATAACCCCTGAAAACCCTTCCCAATGGGTCAACCCAAATAAAACCTGTGCATACCATTCTGGCATGAAGGGGCATACCATTGATGAATGCCGCTCTCTGAAGGATAAGATCCAGACTTTGATTGACAACAAGATCATCATGGCAAAGGAGCCTGCTCCGAATGTCTGCAATAACCCTCTACCAGACCACAAGGGAGGAGGTGTTCACATGATTGAAATAGAGGATGATTGGGATCCCAAAGGATCAATCGGTTTGATCGCAGAAGGCGACGATCCAAAGAAACCAACAGTCACCCTTAATCCGATTGTAGTCCAGATTCAGCCTTCTGGAGATTCCGAGGTGAACATGTCCATACCACTTGAGTTTGAAACACCATCCTCTGCAAAGACGCCAACACCAATTGAGGTCGAGTTTGGGTCCCCAAAGGCGCCTGTACCATTTGAAGTTGCTATATTGCCTTCCAAAGCAAGGGTGCCCATTCCGGTAGCAATGACAGCCGTAACACCATTCCACACAAAAGCCATACCATGGGACTACACAGATGAGGCAAGAAGGAAGGGGAAAGCCAAGTTCGGGGAAGCAGTTGTGGCACAGGGTATGACAAGAACCGGCAGGGTTTATACCCCAGAACACTTGGCTGAGCCGAGTAAGCAGACCTCTGGTCGACAAGCCATCATTGAAACTGGGCCTGATGATCTCTGGAGAAAGATACAAGCAAAGGAATACTCAGTCATTGATCAGCTAAACAAAACACTGGCACAAATTTCTATCCTTGCTTTGCTACAGAGTTCCGATGCGCACAAGAATGCCTTGTTAAGAGTGCTGAGTGAGGCATATGAACCAAGCAACATCACCGGTGGAGAGATGGCTAACATGGTGGGTCAGGTATTGGAACGTCACAAGATCACTTTTCACGAAGATGAGCTGCCACCAGAAGGGTTGAGTCACAACAAGGCATTGCACATCACCGTGCAGTGCGAAGATTATTTTATCACCAGAATCTTGGTCGATGGGGGGTCCAGCCTCAACATTTGTCCGTTGGTAACACTCAGGACGTTGGGAAAAGGGTTGCATGAAATCAAGGACGGGGCCATCAACGTTAAAGCTTTCGACGGTTCTCAAAGGTCTACTATTGGGGAGATTAGCTTATGTTTGCAAATGGGGCCTACTTGGTTTGATGTTGATTTTCAAGTGATAGACGTGCCGGCATCTTACAATCTGTTGTTGGGACGACCATGGATTCATGCCGCTGGGGCCGTAGCATCAACACTACATCAGGCAGTGAAGTTTGAGTGGAATCACCAAGAGGTGATCATTCACGGCGACGGTAGCAATCCCATATACAGTCGCCAGACCATCCCAGCAATCGGAGGAAGAAGAAAGATAGGTGGAGAAACTTACCACCACATCGAACGAGTCAACGCCGTCGATAAGGATAAGTGGTGGGATAACAAAATTGAAAGCATATTGAACTGGAGTGGGTATGAACCTGGCAAGGGACTTGGCAAGAATCTCCAAGGAATCGCTAAGCCCATCAAGCTCAAGAAACACGGCACCACCTTTGGATTGGGGTATGAGAATACCTAGAAAGAATTCAATGAATGATCGCCACCCTGACGCCGTCCTTACTATCCATTGGAGCAGCCGATACCCTGTTTGGAGCAGACCTTCCAACCGGTCGAGGTCATCTACGGTTCGGAAGAAGAAGAAGCCCTAGCATCAATGAGGAATTTGTTCCTAGAAGACGATGATATGGATTGCTGTGTCGTCTCGAGGAGGAGGGGGAGGAAAGCCCTTCTATACAGGCGGTAAGCAGAGGAGCATGCCTCAATAACTGGACCGTCAGAACCACCAGAGCCCGGCGTGCCTCGGGGTAGCAAGGCTGAACAAGCACCATGCACTATTTTATTTTACTAGTTTACTTTCTTTTCGCATTTTATTTTGTGCAAAAAGAGCTCCAATGTTCAAAACACTTATGGAATTTATCAAAGCATTTCAATTTTCTTATAAATCTTACTCTTATTATTTTCTCTCATTACTTTACTTATACAGCATTACTATTACTTATCTTGATGAACCAATGACTGTGACATGCAACGAGACAACGCAACAAATGGACATAGATTCAGAGGAAGATGATATACCGGAAGAGATTGTTAAGGAAGTTGAGAATTTCGAAAATAGGCCTAAGTCCAACCTGGACGAGACTGAGATTGTTAATATGGGAGATGCAGAAAACATCAAAGAAACACGAATCAGCATTCATTTGTCACCATCAGAGAAGGAAGAATATACAAAGTTTCTAAGAGAGTATGAAGACATATTCGCCTGGTCGTACGACGACATGACTGGTCTGAGTACATCTATTGTGGCTCACAAATTGCCGACTGATCCGGCCTGTCCGCCAGTAAAACAGAAGCTCAGAAAATTCAAGCCAGATATGAGTTTGAAAATCAAGGAAGAAGTCACTAAACAGGTCAAAGCTAAGG
>NW_017684018.1:0-740 GCF_001879085.1 Nicotiana attenuata
TCAGAATTTATTAAATCGTTGATTTCTTCATGAGATTCTTTCGTAGTGTCATTTTGATCATTTGTTTTCCTTTTTCTAGGATTTCGATCTTTGGAACCTAATGGTCTGCCACGTTTTAGGCGTGCTTTTGACTCATTAGCTATGACACTAGAAGATTGTCCAATAGAGATATCAATACGTATTGGAACATTCTCTGCAGGGATATGTGATTTTGTTATCCTTTTCAAATCCGTAAATGCGTCTGGCATTTGATTTGCTATTCTCTGCAAATGGATAATCTTTTGCACCTCTTTTTCACAAATAGAGGCACGTGGATCAAGATGAGATAATGATGGATTTTTTCACAAAATTTCCCGTTTGGTTTCACCAACTTCTCCCCCCAATTTTGGAAAAAGTGTCTCATCGAATGACAGTCTGCAAATCGTGCAGTAAACAAATCCCCCGTCAATGTTTCGAGGTAGCGAATAATGGAGGGCGATTCAAACCCAACATATATTCCTAACCTTCTTTGCGGACCCATTTTGGTGCGATATGGTGGTGCTACAGGCACATATACTGCGCATCCAAAAATTCTTAAATGGGATATATTAGGTTCATGACCCAAAACTAATTGCAACGGGGAATATTTATGATAGTTTGTCGGCCTGAGACGAACTAGCATTGCTGCGTGCAAAATGGCGTGACCCCAAACAGAAGTGGGTAACCTCGTTTTCATGAGTAACGGTCTTGCTATCAATTGC